>NW_027396186.1:0-36152 GCF_047715535.1 Aspergillus foveolatus | reverse complement strand
TGCAATAATCTGTCTCTGCATGCCTGCCCATGCTTCGCATCTTCTTCAACCGCTTGATGTGGGCGTCTTTAGTCCGCTTAAAAAAGCGTACGGAAAGCTTCTTGAACATCGTATGAAAGTCGGCAACAATTATATTGATAAAGAAGACTTTCTATCACTATATCCGGATGCACATAAAGAAGTCTTTACTTCAGACAATATCTACAGCAGTTTTAGAGGAGCAGGGCTTAAGCCATTCAATCCAGAGCATATTCTTTCAAATCTTACCTTCCAACTACGTACGCCTACACCACCACTAGTTGAAAGCTCAGTTTCCTCTGCTTTTCAAACACCACAGAATCCTCGCCAATTAGATCGAAAGGTTCGAAGCCTGCAGAACAGTCTTAATAAAACACGACAACTTTCTAGCAGTCCTATTGCACATATTCGACATCTTGAAAAAGCAGCGCAAATGGCAATGCAAACGCAGGTACTTTTAGAGCAAGAAATCACGCGTGTACTGGCTGAAAACGGGCGACAATATCAAAGGAAGGCAAGAAAGCGTGCTGAAATAGGAAATGACCGCCTTCTTAATGTACAGGAAGGTGAAAATCGCGTTCAGCAGCTTGATACGCAGCTTAATGAGCAGCCTGCGGAATCTACTCCAGCGCCTCGTCGACGAGCTCCGCAGCGCTGTAGTGGGTGTGGGACAGTCGGACATACAATTCGAAATTGCCCAAGTAGATGGCTATAATATCATGTATTTAATTAGTTAAATTTAATGGCGTTGGTGGTTTTAAACGTTGATTTAGATGGGGGTGCGGAAGAAAACGGACCGCTCGTGGGTTTAGACCGCTCGGTGGTTGAAAACGTTAACGTATCTGGCAAGCGAGTCGGCCATGCAAGCGAGTCGGCCACCATTGTATCCCATACTAATCCAGCATTTTCGAAACTCCAATATCTCAACCACATTGGCTGAATTGTAATAATATATTGATCAAAGCTATATATATACTTAAAGAGTATATAGTTCTATCATGATTATATATGTACGATTATAGAATCTATAATACCAGTTTAAGATAAAATACATAAAGATACAATGTAATATATCTTACCTAAAGGTATATAGATATATATCCTATAAAATTCCGATATTAAGATTCAATTTACTCTAGTGTGCCTATTTAACAATATAAAGACATTTATCGACGCGTCAAGCAACACCAAAGTATACATGCCATCACGTGATCCGATACACGCGCAAAACGCACATGGTCAGTGACTTCGTCTGAACGACCCATCTACTATCGGATCTTGGCTCATAATGTGTGAGGTGGTATACTTGGAATTTGACTTAGTACAGTGATAAGTTGTCCAGATCTCCTGTCCGGAGGGAGTGTCGTGGTGTATGGGACGACTCCGCGTTGTATGGCAATCAAGTCAACGATGGCTCCCTTTTTCTCACTCTAATTTATATAAGTATAAATCCGAGACTCAGATTCAATTCTACTGTTCCGCAGCATTCTGTACACAAAGAGTTTGAAAGGAGAATAAGTGAATCACACATCAATTTAGGTGGCGGTCGTGTTTGTGGTAGAACGGGCAGATAAACAGGCCGAAACCGTCAGAACAGATAGTTATGTTTTGAGGGCATCGGCAACAGCATGAATGAGCCCCAGGAACAAAGGATCGAGTTGCTTCTGCAGTTGTTCCTTGGTAAGCCCCTCCGGTAGATCAACCTCAGCCGTCCACGTAAAGGCGGTTCGACCCTGGTCTAACGCCTTCAACTTCATAGTGCCCACCGATTCAGCGAGGAGGTCGTTTCTGAAAACCGAAAAGCGAACAACGTGGTTCTCAACATCGACATAATCCAAACGCTCCCATGCAATACGGCCGGGCTCGTGAAAAATATATGTACGAACACTGCCAATGCCGTATCCTTTGAGATCGACGCTCTTCATGTCCGGAAACCACAACTTCTCGCAGCCGAAAGACGAGATCACGGCCCAGACCTCGCCGATAGGTATGCTGACAATCTTAGTAACGGAGCTAATCAACTCTAGAACCATCTTCGTCCAATTCTGTAATATTTCGTCAGCGGCAAGTTCGACGCTTTGTAGTTTGGCGTAAGGTATTTGGTTCGTTTGGCATAGGGTTCAATAGGGAGTGATTATGAATCTCATACTCACCACTCAGGGCACATCCAGCCGCTAAAATGGAGCACTTTGAGCAGTCAAGGGTTGTGAGCTCGTCGGTTCCCCGTCAATGGTGCAAAAGCAATGGGACCTCTAGTGTATTTGATTTAGCAATTCAGGAAGGTTTCGGGTTAACTCCAGGAATAGCGGATTTATAAGCGGAAAGAGCCATCGGACGGATTTCAACCATCAACTCCAGGAATAGTGGATTTATAAGCGGAAAGAGCCATCGGACGGATTCCAAGCATTAACTCTGCTGTTTACGTCTTAAGCGTTATAGGCTAGGAGCCATGAGCTCATCGGAAGACATGAGGGCTACAAATAACGAGGAGAGTCCCTGATATTCTCCACGGGCTGTAACAGCAATAGCATCATCATCACTTTACTGCCCACCTGATCATTGCCGCATTTCCAACCATGGCCATCGCTAAGATATACGATTATACTGGAACAATCCGTGCCCCTATCGGAGAGGTTTGGGCTCTTCTTTCTGCTTTTGGTTCCCCCAGATTATGGATACCCGACTGCATCCTTACGACTGTCGAGGGGTTTGGTATCGGTCCTACGCGTACAATCGCTTTTGGCGCAAATCCAAACATCATAATCCGTGAGACCCTCCATAGCGTTGACGTCACAAAATATAGCGTTCGTCTCCATGTCGACCGCGACGATCTTCCGGGTGTTGATTCCTATGCTACCTTCTTTTTGAGGCAAATTTCCCGCTATGAGACAGAAATGACATGGATTGGAGAGTCCTCAATCCCTGACGAAGAGGGCAGGGCTAACCTCAGAGTCTGGCTTGACAGCACGTACAGGGGGTTTGATAGTAATTTGAACAAGTTACTGGCTCATTAACCCACAATAAAGTATGTCCAGGCCTAGTACACACGCGGATTTTACCTTCAAAGTCGGCTGACGTGTAATTATTAGACCTTGGGAAACTATTCAACAGTGTTGGCCATATCTGGTCAATGTAGCAGGAGCAAGAGAAGGGTACACTGGATCCGAATACCCAGTGAATGCAAGGACGAGAGTTCGGGAGGCACAGGTTCTATCAGCCGGGGACAAAACTCTTTGTGCGAAGCAATATATATCAAACTTGGAGTAGGAGACCTCGAGGCCAGTTTGGTTTATTTAACTATATCAGAATCTTTCGGCATCTGTGTTGTGTGGACATGAGATGCGGTGTTGGATTGCTCTAGCTGGTTTGAGGCTGGCGGTTGTCAACTAAGGCCCGGAGACTTTTGTAATTCAGCTACTTGAAGAATCAATTTCCCGAGTCCGGACTAAAAATCCTGGAATGGTACCTAGTCAAACAAAGTTTGCTTGGAGTTCGTGAGTTGGCAATGACGCTACTTGAGCGACTGGCTTTCGTTACCCGCCAAGAACGCATGTTACAAAAATTCTCCAAATTAGTTTATATTCTCTGCATAGAATTGCTGATTTATCAAAATAGTAGGTTTATACATCATGTTTGCATTGTTTGGCAACCTGCAGGTCCAGACAGTATACCCAAACTCGACTCATTGTGGGTTTTAAGTAGACCCGTGACGGGTAACCCACGGGTTGTGTCAAGGTCTATGTATAAATTCTCTACCACCTTAGAACCGGAACAACCTATTAACAAAAGACGTTTCTGCTAGAGAGTTACCGTATTTTTTGGCTGTGAAATAGTATTAAGCATGGAGTTTTGCTGCATAAGTATATATATATATATATTTTGAGGTTATTTTTCTCGGTAAGGTTATCGTGGATCCAGGCAGACTGCACAGCGAAGATCTCAGCAGCATAGGCTGACCACTGTCCTGGATCAATAGACGGCCTATAGCTTCTGATCGGGTCGGCCTCGATCCTCAGCTTTTGCCTCCTAATGCGGCGCGTTTTGCAGGCTGAAATAAAGCGGCTCTTAGGCAGCTAGTATACACTTGGCCAGAGCAACGGCCAGACCGTGCTGGTCAATAATCGAGGAGAAGTGAGTGGCGAGGCCAAGGCTGTCTGTGAACAGCCATGCCTGTTCAAACCTCCTAATTTGGTTGGCCAAGGTTGTTGAGAGCTGGCGCTTCCTGACGGGACGCACCTCAATGTACCAACAGCTGGTAACCTTATTGACCCGAAAAACCTCTATCAACAGTCCTGCCGAGCAGCAGCTTCAGGAAAAGAGACTAGGTTAGCCATGCTTGTTGATACTGTCAGCCGCGGCCTGAGCTGTACTTTTTCACGTCTTAGCAACGATACTACAAGCATGGATATCTACTCTTAGAGAGATAGTACGGGCACTAGGTGCCGTACTCCGGTGAGAGAGGCGTGGGAGCTGAAATCCGTTCCAGCATCACATTTCCTTTCCACAACCAGCACACTAGGCCTTTAAACTCGACTAAGTAATAAGACATCTAGCATATACCCACTGTGCCACTTTGAATTCGTACAAATACAGTGAATCACACAAATGAAAGTCTCATCACTTATTTTACATACTCGAAACTCTGCTCAACAACAACGTCTTTCTGGATCCCAGTCGGCCGTTCAATCGTCCCACCAGCACCACGCTCTTGCGTACTCAACGCTAACGAGCCCTCTTGGCCGCCCTCAGCCTCAAAAGTCGAGAACAAATACGCCTCGTCCGTGTGCGTCGCGCCAAACGACGCCACCATCTGATCTTTGCTAACCCTCTTCGAGCTCGAAAGCTTGTTGTAGCTATTCAGCTCGTAGTTATATCGGTAGCTTCCGGTTCCGCTTTGCGACTTGACCTTTCGCGTCACGATGTAGGAGCTTAATGTTGGAAGGCAGGCGCAGATTATTCCGATGCCAGCTTCGGCGTTGCTACAAGGGAGATAGGATTGTTAGCGCGCTCATTTTGTGAAATGGGGTTGGATTTCTAAGTGAGGTTGGAGGTTGACGCAACATACGCCGTCAAAACACAGTGAATCCAAAACCACGTCGTATCTGGTGTCTGCGACTCATCGACCATCATGACCAGTCTCCAAATACTAAACCCCGTTGCTAGCCCACCAGCCCCCAAGATTCCAACCACTCGAAACTTCTTACTCAGGCTCATTTTCAGCGACCACAGCATCGGGATGGGAAGAACAAGGATCCAGAAGTCGCTTATTATGCTAATCGTCGCGTCAGCAATAATGACCTTGCGCTGGTCGAGGCACGTTCCACCAGTAACCTCGGCGCCAAACCAGTACGTGGAGATGGGCCTGCAGAAGAAGACCTTGATGAAGAGGGCGGGGATGTAGTAGAGGAGGAGGACGATGATGGTCCCGTAGACGATCATGACCTTGTGCCGGTCTGGCGCGAAGATCCGGAGCATGACTGCTAGGAGAGCAACTTTGATTACGAAGACCATGGGGACGTAGACCAGGGTTACGGCGTAGGAGGCCTGGAGGAGCGGTGGCGGGGGTTAATGGGTGGTGTACTTGGGTGGCTTTGTGAAGATGCCTGATGGATACCTTCTGGAAGTTGATCATGTCGCTCTTTGAGACGTCCCACGCGTGGTAACCTCCGCCGTAGTTGCCAACTGTTTGTTCTTAGCTATTTTTCAAGCGTAGGAAGAGTTTGGGAGCACTACGTATAATCATATTGGCGCAGAACCCGACGAAGAGAACCTATCGCGGGCATTAAATCAGCACATTCCACGGAATGCTACGTCCAGAGCGTATTACCCATCCAAAAATTGTCGTATCTTGCAACAATGGCAGTCAGTCTCACCATAACAGAAACCAGCGTAGTACGACGTTGAACTCACAATCCTCCAACTCCAAGGTGTTCCGCAGCCGCGCCTTGACAAGGAAGCGCAGACCCACAACGATTGTCGCGACAACAAGGCAAATGACCTGCGTCGCAAAGTTGACCGTATGAATGACATCCTCTGGATTCTGCAGGTTAGACACCTCGCCGGGAGGAGCCGGGATGGCTGGTTCTGACATCTCCGTACGGTGGAATCAGCTTCCAGAATCTGAACATACAGACAGAGTCGTGAGCCTGATGGCAGGACGGGGACAGTCGATCACGAAATGGAGCGCTGGCCCAGCTGGTATGAGCTGGGTGCCTGGACAGGACAAAGAGAGAATTAAGCAAAAATCCGTCAGAAAGGATGAAGGAGCCGGTTGGAAAGGAAGCAGAGCATAAAAAGCACTCGATCGCTCACTCCCTGCAAAATCTTGGTCATGATCTGAGTCTGGTCCAGATGGGAAAGCTCTGTCGTCAACTTTAGAGCTCAAACCATGTCTCGCACAACATCCACTTCTGAGACCGGGGAGCGATGCTGCAATGACCCGGGAATCGGGACGGGCCAGGACCATCCGCAATTCCCTTGTCTATGTCTATTGCACACAGACAGACACATAACAGCAACTAGACTATTGCCAATCGTGCTCGGCGTTTCGTCGTGCAGTTTCCCCATTCGACACAAAGATAAGCCGAGATCTGGTTTGATGAGAACGGATTGCGTGGGCCGTGCCAGAAGAACCTGCTAACATGGATCTGCTTCCTTGGGGCCGATACTATAAGTACCGATCCTTCACGTTTCCAAGGGATTAAGGGACGGTGAGGATTAATTACCTTGAATGAACACTGGCAACCATTCTCAAGCAGCATGTTTCCCGAATCCATCAATGCCAGTCGTATCCACTCGATCAAATTGCCAATTTGACAGTGTCTCGAGAAAACATGCCAGCGCTTCGTCGAAGCCTCTCTCCCCTGTCTCAGATTCCCTCCCCTTAAACTTCGACCGGTGACTGCCAAAGTTCGCGCAGGATTTAATGCTTGTTCCTCTCAACCAATAACCATCCGCCTCTAGCCCGATCGGCTGCTCCTCGGGACTGTTCCGCCTAGACTACGGACGGCCACCGCCGATCCCGAGAGGCGGCAATCGCGAATGACGGCGCGGCCTGTCGGCCTCACTTAACTGTGTGATTGTGGGCCCGTAGCGCTGGAATCATTGCCGATTGGATGGGACTATGGGATTGTGCGAGGCGACGCAGAATCGTTATTCCAGAGTGGGCACTACCATACTAATCAGCTGACGACCATTCCCACGTGAAGGCCGTTTTTGACGACCGCCAGAAGTAGAGAAAATGAAGTTCTGGAAGCGCATACACACGGTATTATAATAATATCCTTTGCCAGGTAATTTTAGATATGCCGTTGAAGCTACATAGGTCTTTCAAGAGTCACAAAAGCGGTATGGGAGCCGGATCTGCCGTCCCAATAATTGACAGGTGTTGTGGCGTTGTCAATGGTAGAACTCCACATGTGCTGTATATAGCTTACCGCGGCTTGCTGCCTATCTTCTCGCTCGACTAAGATAGGATCAGGAATGCAACAACAAGCTATGCCATGACCGTCTTATAATTTTATCAACAGTATAGCTGCGACAGTGGTGGAGATCTCTTGGATAGCTTCAAGTGCTAGAGGTGATGGTTTCTGCTTCTGTGCTGCGTCTAGAGCTGCTGGCAGCTTAAGCTTGCTCTGCTTGGCAGTTTTAATATTATTAATCCTATATCTCAGCCCCCTTGGGTATACTGTTAAGGATACCCTGGTACTGGGTATCGGGAGCCTCAGGCAGACGATAATGGAGCTCCAGATGAGCGATCAAGAGCCCGGGACCCTTCCCTGCGAGATATTACATTAGCGGAACCGTCGGATTAGCCGCCGTTTTCAGGTGGACTCCGTCTTGACCTTGTTGCTGCGTTACATCGTATATCCCCAGAGGTGTACTTAGGACCATGAAAGATCCTCCAGACCGGAGGATCCCCAAGGTTTAGTTTTGCATTGCCTTAACATTTCGTTACTTTATCGTTGGCTTTGCGTGGGATTGGTGTCCTTACCTAGTTAGCAGCCTGATCTGCCCTGACGAAGTAGATCCTCAATGCCTTTTAGGAAACGTTGAACGGCTGACACCAAACTTTTCGGCAAATCAAGCAGCCAAGCTGTTCTCTCGACTCCAAGGATTCTGTTTCTGCCTACACTGGCTTCATTGAAGCCATATTGGGTGAGTTGCAGGCATTCGAAATCGTTACGTAAAAAGTGGATGTATACAAAAATCGGGCGTCATGCGGGGATGGGCGTTAGTTGAATAAGCACGGTACTACTGGGCACTACTGGCGGTGGAGAAGCTTTTTGAGATTGACGGGTGGGACTGGGTCACTGAGGCTTGGGAATGAGGGAGTCTCCATCGAAGGCGAAATTGTTAATACGAACTCAGGAGCTGCTGCCTGGACTCCCCGAGCATTCAAATGGTTTCCTCGAGCTTGTGCCTTGCTGTGCTGATGGTGCGTATGTGGGAGACCGGATTGTTACGATGCAATAAGCTAGCTGGTGTTCTGGAAGAGTGCGAGAGAATGATTTCTATAGGGGTTGACATAGTCATACGCACAGTAAGACGTATCTCATGCATGCAGAGTAGTTCGCATGTTCCGCTGGGACGAAATAGGTATATACATGCTTTTCCTGTCGATCTCACTCCTCCCCAAAAACCATCGCCGCACTGCAGGAAACAATTCACTCCCAGATCGAGGGAGCCGATCAGAAGGAGTTCGAGTTATCCGCACAGGAATACACCGATCCTATGACTTGTCAGACTCATCTCATATAGACGCCACGCGAGAAAGATCCAGGATCAAATACTTACCGATCTGCCCAGTCGCATATGCATCAATGATCTGCTTGACGACTCCATACGTCGCGCCAACAAAAAAGAAGATACCCAGAAGAACGAGGCCGATATGCAGCAAATACACGACCTTTTGCACAAACGATCCCTTCCTGTAGTGCGCATGGTCATACAGCCAGAGCAGCCCGGGAAGATTCATCGCAAGCGGCGCGAAACAGACCGAGCCGACGAGCGCAATGAGGTAATTGAAGATCGGGATCGATTCGGCCAGGGTAAAGGCCAGTGCTCCTAGCAATGTTGTACAAGCTAGCCAGGTGCCCCAGTGAATTACGCTGTTGGGTTGGAGATGAGATGTTCTGCCTAGGATACAAACGAAGACGTGTTTTGCACCGACCTGGTGGATTGCCATATGGATTAGAGAGTATGGAGAAAAGTCAGCTTCCTTGGAAGGCTTACATGCAGGTAGAGAGTGCCGCTGACAATCAGGCTGACCAGGGCGACGCCATAAGACACCATCTTAATTGTTTGTCCCGCGCTCTATGCATTATCAGCCAGCTACCTCCAAAAAAAAAAAAAAAAAATAAAAAAAAGCCACACCACAAGCGACGGGCTGGCAACCCACATGCCGCACCAGCGGTAGACAACATGCCCAAAGGCAAGATACGAAGCAGTTACAAGACTCATAACAGTAGTATAATGGCTACTTGTATTCCTTCGGGTTGCGCTTCTCCGAGATAACAGGTAGGAACGCGCTGGTCCCAGCCGATGAGATGAAGATGGTGCTGGACGCGACCATGCCGCCTGCGAACCCGGGGTTGTTGATGGCGACATACCCCAAGTCGTATGGGCCCTTTTGCGGCGCAGCCGCTGGCCGGTTCCGCTGCGTCATACTGACGACGACGATGAAGAGGGCGATGTAGATAGACAGGAACCCGACGTAGCTCAGCCAGCCAACGTGCTCAAGCTTGCGGATTGACGCAGTCGTGATAATGACTGTGGTGGCTAGGAATGACCACCAGACAGTACACGTCGCATGGTGCGACAGGGCATTGAGCGCGTTTGACACGCCGACAATGCCACTGCCGGTCACCAGGACGTAGCCGATGATGAAGAGGAGACCTGTTACTTCCTTGCCGACAATTCCCAGGGCCACCTTGGCCATGTCGGCAATGGAGTGTCAGTGCGGGTGCTTGAGGCGGAAGTTGCCCAGGATCACGAAGCAGTACGTGTTGAAGGCTCCCCAGGCGACGATGCTGATGGACCCTCCCACAGCGCCGAGTGCATACAGGGCCGATGGCAGTGAGAGCACCCCGGTCGCAAACAGGATCTTGGTGAAGATCATGGTTCCATTAAACCAGCCTACCTTGCGGAAGTCGACCCCGGTCGTCGTCTTCTTGAAGACCTCGCCATCCTCTTCAGAGAGCGCATAGGCATGAGGACTTGTACGCTCAGAGTCATAAACCTCCTGGGTTCTTTCCTGGTCTTTCTCCGCCATCGAAAAGTAGGACGCGGTGGAAAGATGCCCCCCCCCCCACCCCAAAAAAAAAAGTGTACCTGTCAGATGGACGCAGAGGAAGAAAAACAAATGGAGAGCCAGGATCTCAGCAAAGTAAGCAAGGGGGATTAAAGGCAGGAGGACTCTGGAAGCAGTCTCGCTTGCCACTGCTTGGCTGGCTCATCCTGTCCCACTCAACGCGAGATTATTGAAGCAAGCAAAATATCAACGCAAAGGTACTGCAAGAGAAGGATTGCGTCCCGCTGGCCAGAGGCTGGTGCGAGTACACCATTTGTTTCTGCCACTGGTGCACTAGTATCCCACTAATCATGGATATGCATCCCACTAGACAGGGGTTCTTGCCGTGCCTGCCATTTCCAGCATTGGGACCGGAGAAAAAAAAGCAAAAAAGAGCGAACAACTGATGAGGTTCAAGCTTGCAGTCGATCGTTCGTGTGGCAGTGTCGCATGGGTGGTCTAGCCAGATGGCGTTGGCTCTTAATCGAACAGCACGTTCACTACCACAACACTGACAGAAATCTGTACACGTGGAACAGCCCGTGGCCGGCGGGGAATGTGCAGGGATATCATATAGATGCAGAATGCCAATGCAGGCGGGAACGTTACGAATATGAAAGGAGCAGCAGGCAGGAACCCTGCATGCTTGTCGAGTTGTGGACAACGGTCTTCGAGAATTGAGGTCAGTCTGACCGAGTCGTACGGAGAGCAGAACTTTGGCACGATGATGACACTGCTTGGATGCACGAGGTCCGCCCCGGCCAACTCTCGAGATTATCTTGTTGCTAGCTCACCCACCATGGCCCACCTCCTGTTGCGATTAGGCAATGCGATCCTCTCAGCCGCTCTTCCAGGTGGGTTGACCACTCTCGCCCTCGCATTGCCTAGAGGAGCCATGCATCCTCCCCTCTTTTTTTCTATACCCCGCGTACGCGTACACACTCTCCTCTCTCTCCTTCTTCACCCTTGAGCACAGACGACTATCCCCCATTCCTCACCCTCACTCCTAATCATGCCGAACAACACCGACAAAGGTGGCTACCGTCTAGGAGCCGACGTGGGCGGCACCTTCACAGACGTGTATGCCCTCAAACCAGAAGGGCAAATCGCACGGGCCAAAAGTGCCCACGACAGTGGAAGACCAAAGCATCGGAGTCAAGAACGGCATCAGCCGCGTACAGCAAACACTGAAAGAGCGGTACGCCTGGGAGGGCAAGTTCCAATTCATCCACTACAGCACGACTGTCGCGACCAACGCCGTCTTCGAGGGAAAGGGCGCGCGGACGGGGCTGATCATCACCGCGGGCCACAAGGATATCCTCGCTGTGCGCCGGTCACAGATCCCCGGGGGTCTCGGCGCATGGCTGCACTATATGCTGCCTGACCCAAATGTCCCTCTCAAGCATGTGATACAATGTTCGGAGGGCATGTCTGTTGATGGAAAGATGGTTGTTCCTGTTGATGTGGAGGCGCTTGATGGCGAGTTAAAGAAGGCTTGGGTCAAGGAGCGGCCAGAGGCTGTGGCAATCTTGTTGCTGAATTTGCACGTGAATAGCAAGCATGAAGACGCGGTGGCTAGTGTAGTCCGCGGGGTGCTGGACTCTGGTATCACAGTCATCCACTCAAGTGATGTTCTTCACGAGGTTGGTGAATACAAACGTACTGTCACGACATGCACCAGCGCGCTCATCAAGCCCGTGGTCCAGACATATCTCGGCAATCTGCAGACCCTGCTCGCAGAGGACAGGGAAGTCATTTGCATCCTCAAGTCAGACAGCAGACTGACAAGCCTGGATCTCGCAGGGCAGCTGCCCGTGAACATCCTCATGTCCAGCCCGGCTGGAGGCGTCCAGGGCGTCGCAGACATTGTAACACAAAACACTCCATATAAGAACCTAATCACCTTTGACATGGGCAGGACATCTACAGACGTTGCCCTGGTTTACCAGGGCAAACCCCAGCTCCGCTGCGAGACAGTTGTAGGCGACCTAACTGTCTGCTCGTCCGCCGTGGACATTTGAACCATTAGAGCCGGCGGCGGCTCAATCGCGAAGTATATAAACATCTCAGAAACACTGCGCCTTGGACCAGAGAGTGCGGGTGCAATGCTTGGCCCTGCATCGTACAACAAAGGTAGGACCAACGCAACCATGACTGACGCGAATCTTGTCCTGGGTTACTTACTGGATACCCTGCTGGGCAGGGAATTTGCTGAATATGCAGGCTGCATGGGCAGCTGTCAAGCAAATTACAAAGCAGATAACTCTGCTGGTAGCACAGACAGCCGAGGACGTGATCAATCCGGCAAATGAGACCATGTATGGCGCCGTGCGGCTCGTCTTGGTTGAGCAGGGCTATGACCCAAAGGGTTTTGCACTTGTTGTGTTTGGAGGTGCCAGGCCTTTGCATGTGAACACTGTCAGCAAGCTGCTTGGTGCCTGGCCTGTCATTTTACCTCCTTCTCCAGGCATGCTTTGCGCCCTGGGTGACGCGACTACAAGGCTGAGCCACTTGCAGTCCTCTTCATTTATAAGCCAACCTTTAAAAAAAACCTCGTGGGAGATAAGTGCCGCTTCAAAGAACTAGAGAAGCTGTGTAGAGAGACTATGCAGTCTTCAAATGCAAACCAGGACATCCTGCTGGATATTATGTACTACATCAACCTGCACTACAGCAGCCAGGCTCTGAATTTGACTGTCAGTCTGGAGTAAGACAATCTTTTGCTAGCTGACAAGGAATAGAGGAAGGTCCTGCAGACCAAATTCGACCAGCTCCACAACCAGCAGTTCAAAAACTGCCTCCGCAATTTAAAGCTGGAGTTGATATGCCTCGAGGTGTTTTGCTGGCAATGCTAGGCCTCCTATTGACTACCCCCAGCTCAGCAAAGCAACGTCAAGCAAACTGCCGGCTGCGGCCCTGGTGTCGACAAAGAAAATCATTGTTGGAGGTCGCGAGACTGCAACCAGAACAGCAACGCGGTAGACTATCTCGAGTTGGCAATCAGCCTCTACGACGAGGACGGCTCCGGCCGACTCAAGCGGACCGACTCTGAAATGGCCGACCGAGACGGAGGACGGGCTTGCCAAGAGTAACGCAGGGCTAAAGAAGATCAAGGGGACAAGGGACTTTGCCAAGTCGCTGGTGAGGCAGTATGACAATTATATTGCTGGGCGATCTGTGCCATGGACGCGTGGCGGAATCCCGTATGTTCGGATTTGTTGCAATGAGGACGACTATCTTTCTGTTCGGGACAGTAACGGGCTGACATATATGGAAGGTTTGTCTTGCACCTCCACTGAATTCTCTGAGCTCCCATTTCCAATTCAAAAGCTTACTCTGACCAGCTTATCCTGGCCACCGAGACTGTAAGCGTAGCGATTCCGGACCGGATCCCCTCCAAGAGTAAGTAAGCAAGCGCTAACCGAGACAACCGCAGGGTTCGAATACCGAAACGACAAATCCTACATGCTCCTCCAAACAGAAGGGACCGAAATGACCAGGAAGGAAGTCTGGACCCCGCGGAGAGACGTCTGCCCACTCGCGCCGGGCCCAACGCAAACCCGGTTCGGCCAGGTGCCTGCAAGGCAAGGAATCAAGGCGTACGTGAGCCACCCGCGCGACGGACTTGTCAAGGGGACAATGACCTTCTGCCCGGCGGAGTTCGACCGGTGGATTTCGTTCGAAGATGATCGTATAGCGCGGGGTATCCATTATCGTGACCTGCATGTCGAGATCGGTGAAAGTCCAAACGAGCAGCAGAAAGGCGCAATAAGCACGCTCTTGGGGTCGCCCGATATAAACGCCGCCACGGGACGGAGCAGGGGGATGATGTGGCTGAGGCATTTCTTGACGGCGACGATGATCCACGAGTCAACGCATTCTCAGGCGTTTGCGGGTGGTCATAGTACGTCGAGTATGTTTCTTCCATCCTGGGCTTCGTGCCTTGAGATCACTGAACCTTCTTGCTGACACTGTGCTAGTTGACGTGAAGTGTGCGGACGGCGATGTGGCGACATCTCCTCTATGCATGAGAGCAATCGCCAAGGGGGATCAAGGCCTGGATGCGGATGGAAATCCCCAGGGGGACAGGGACGCAGAGATGTTTTCTGTTTATGCCATGGGTAAGTAACGCCCTGTCCTGCTGCAAAAAGAGTGAATCGACTGACAAAACCTTCCTTTGTCCAGCAATGTACACCAATGCAGTGCATTGGTTCAAGTACAGACCTGCCAAGAGGGATACCTAGGCGGATTAATCCCTAATTAGTTTGTCAAATGTATGGCCACGACAACCTCTCTAATATAGTCCAATTAGGACTTCTGGAAAATCAACATGTTCAAATGCCTGCAGCGCTCAAGTAAGCAGCTTTTCATGCTCTGGCTCGAGGAAAGAGCAGCAATTGCAATGGGCTAAATTAGTCGAATGTCTAATAGAGCAAAGATTGATACAGTGGTCCATGGGGTGAATATATGCCTTGAATAGTGGTGTTTGCTCAATACTATTTACTCATTGAAATGCAAATGATATCCGGAGAGTCACTGACATGGCTAAACACTAGAGTTCGTCAAAGTCATCACTGTCCGGTAGTGAGTAATATGGATTTTCAAAGTTCGCTGATGGTATAGAGTCCCCCTGGTAGAACGACAACCTGGTTTCTGGCCAGCTGTCGTATGCAAAGTCGATCCCGGCGACGGCAAGCAGAGACCTCACAGCGTCTTCTGCATCCAGTTTGGCTTTTCTATCCCATCTCACCTCCTTCAGGTTCTGGAATTGGCTTTTGACAGCAGCCTCGCCGAGACCAAGCAGACTCTTTTCCAGCCGCGGAAGGTCATCGCCAATACGCCCAGCGAGGTGTACAGAGTTAACGCCAAACGGGAGACTTTGGACTAAGATCTGGGAGTCATCCGTCAAAGAATGCATGAAAAACCTGCTGTGGAACTCATCCAGGTTGAGGAAGAGGTGTTTCAGAGCAGTAAGCTCTCGAAAGCTGAATGACCTTGGTGTGGCCGGTTCTCCTTCCCGGCGCCGGAGATCGATATGCATTGATTCGAGTGTTTTGCGGTGGCGGCTAAGATATTTTGCAGCGTTGCGTAGCTGAAAATGATCGCTGCAGTCCCAACGTCCTATTGATCCACCGTTGGCGAAGTGGACTCCCGCCTCGTACGTGAAGCTGCATAAGATGTCACAAGAATTAAGTACATTTTCAAGGCCTTGCTCGTTAAGACGACTGGACGTGATTTGAATACGCTTGAGACTTGGCAGAGAAGGTATCGCGGCCTGTTGCCGAGTTCCATAGCACTTATGGACGTTGAGCGTTTCAACGCATGGAGAAAGTTCAAGGAGAGCTCGGGCATTGCAGTTAAGTTCGAAACGTATCTCAGCAGTAGAAAGCACCGGAAGATTTACAGTTCGCAGCGGCAGTTGTGAGATTCCGGCGGCTGACAGGGTTGCAGGCTGAACAGTAATCATGTATGGATTTGGACCAAAGAAAAGGCTGCAATGTTCTAGCTTCGGTAGTGCCGCAATCAAAAGAGTAATTAAGTCTTTTGGCTGATAGTCGCTCGGGCTTTTTGATCCTTAATGCAACGGCAATCTCGCGGAGAGTGTCACGAGCCTCTTCTTCCAAAATGGGCTGCCTCAATTCAGGCAGCGGCTGCCCAGAAACGGCAGGCAAGTAGCAATTATCAACATCAGGGGGAAGCAGAACCTCCTCATCCGGCGTCCGGCCCCGCGTCTGCCGTTCCTTTAACACCCTCTGATGGTCTCTCTCCTCCGTTTCCACGGCCTCACGAGAGGCTTGGAGCAGATGCGGCAGTATATGAATCCTCTTCACTAACCCAGCCAGGTCTCGTCGCCGAGCAACTGTTCGCAAGAACGAAAGAAGCCGGCCATCCCATGTATAAAGCTCTGAGCGCCACGAGTCGCCATACCCAAGCATAAAATCACGGTATAAAATAGGTTGAATGGCTCTCTTTCTCAATTGTCGACCCAACCTCGCCCCGTTAGAAAGGGTCTTGAACAGACACACAAACACTTTAGTGTGTTTGTCATTTCCAAAGTGTGCCCTGCGAAAGGTAACTTCTGTTTTTTCGAGCTTGCCTTTTCATCCATCTTGTCTACCAAGGTCCTTTCTTGTGGTCAGGGTTTCTCTCCGCTTGGATGTTGTAACAAGAATCACAGAAGTAACCAGCGCCGCAGCCCCAGCAGCTGGCTATTCCATCGGCATCTCGCATTTTGCACGCGGCAAGTAACCCATAATGAAGATGATGGCCATGATCCAGATAGGACGCGCAGATGGATAGGCCTCTGCACAGGATCGAAAAGACCGCAACCAAGACCGCACCAGACCGGACCGCGCGGTCTTTGGTCCTAAATCTTGAGACCGCTGGACGGTCCTACTTTTTTAAGGACCGCACCACCGCGGTTTGGTGCGGTCCTGCGGTCCTGCAATAAGCAAAAAACTAACAATACATGGCATGCATAAGTTACGTAAAAGTTAGTGCTATTTTTTAGTATTTCGCTTTTAACTCATATTCAATCTCTGACAACTTCTGACATTGGAGTAAAGACTAATTCTTTATATAGCATCTATTGACTGCTGCTGGAAAAGCAAAGATTGACTTATTTCTTTAGAAATGGCTTATTTGGTTCTTGTTTCTTTAGATATATACAAAATCCTCATCCCGCCTTAAGCGCTTTGGGGCACGCCCAGATGAACATCTCTGAGTAGTCCTCCCTTCTTCCAAGCGGCCATTATCAGGCAGAGGAACATTATCATCATCCTCAAGTTTAATTAGCAGATCTAATATAGCCCTTCTCTTTCCAAGCACTTGCATACTAGGGGGTTAGATTTTAGTAGGAGCTTTAGTAGTAGGTAGGCTTTCTTTATTATTACTGATTAGATCAAATTCTTCCTCTTTCTTCTAGGCATCCTTCTGCTCTTTCTTTGCTTGCTTCTCTTGTATAGAATGATACTTATTAATCAGGGCAAGCTTCTCTGAGTCCATATCAAATTTGTTATATATATAAACAACATCAATTCCTTGATTGTTTGCAGTTTCAGTAAGCCCTGGTAATAATGGCAGATATTACAAGCACAGTTAAATAAATGCTCAATACCAGAACTACTAGCTGGTATTATAAGGATGTCTTGGGCAAGGCTTGCTAGAATAGGATATTTATTTTGGTATTCTTTCCAGAAAACAAGAGGTGTTGCTTCAACAGTACCTAGTAAGATTAAGATAAGAGAAGAAGTATATAAGAAGAGAGAGATATCAACTTACTACTTCCAGGATACTGTGTAAGCTCCTCTGGAGCTGTTACTTTTGACTGAAGAGATATAGTAGGTCTCAGAAGGATATCAATGTCAGAGATATCTTGACTTGTAGACTGAAGAGTTGATATAGACTGTTCCTCTTTGTAGTACTTGTCACAGGCTATGGCCTGGGTCTTAGTTATTGGCAATGCCCTCAACCAAAGGTCTAAACAAGGTTACATCTGTTTGAACCAAGATTCAGAAAAGTCAAAAGTGTTGACGTATGTCCAGAAAAGTTGATAAAAGGGAGGAGAGAGGGTACATGTTTCTGTCTTTTATTTGTTTCTCTAAGCTTGTGGTATTCGTGAATACAGGACAGCTAGTTGAAAACAATACTACCTACGCCCGTTACAATAGCCATACCTACAATTTATAAATCCCCCAGCCATTGCCAACCACCAAAGGCTGCCAGAACAGGTGCCGTAAATATAAAACGCACTGCTCATCAATCTCAATAATTTATTTTTACTATAAGAAGCTCCAATATGCTTTTCTAGTCACTGAGCGCGATACCGTCCTGAGGAGATTTTGTTTTCAGAATTGAACCTATATGTAACAGAATGCTCAGCTTGTAACCCGCGCAAACAAGTTACAAAAACCTCATAAATAACCAATACGTCACCCCGCTCTCGAATAAGACATGCGCTCAGGTACTTATAGTTACCCACGTGCTGTACTTAGGGACCGAGATCCTAGAGGCACTGACCACTTCAATATCTACATGGGGACATATACAATTCTGACCGCGAAAGGCAAGAGGATTCAAGGATTTGATTCTGATGGGTGTTCTCCCTAACTTACGGCTTTGCCCGCTTCGTCTCTTGATCTCATGTCTGGCCACTAAGATACATCGCAGAGCACACGGTTGTAGTACGCTATGGCTGGAGAAGACTACAGACGTCGTCAGTCAGAGAGACTGGTCAAATTTTGGCTTGACTCGCAGACCTGTTATTTTGATCGCCAAAGGCCATGACAAAGGTCTCATCAGGATTATTGGGCCGGCCCACCCGCACCGTCGCCTCCCGGCAGACATGGTCGAAGACGATATTGAACAGGGTGGAGCCTCTGCTTTTCCCTTCCTCATATGCCCGGCAAATCGAGACAGGGTAGTTGTCTTCGTCCTCCCACAGCTTCGCAAATGCCTCCTTCGTGCCGTCGAAGCCAGACAAGAGGTGTCCCATCCGCCCGTGGCGGCTCCACGAGTCCGGGAGGGGATTGCGCTCTTGCGCAGATGGCCCGTGGTTGAGCAGGCAGTGGTTCGTGTGCACTATCCGCCCGTTCGCGTCAGCAACTTGCTTGCGCAGGCTGATGGGCGAGAACTCCAGCCCGTAGGCCTCGTGCGCGTTGCCCACCATAATGAAGGCGCTGGCGGCCATGCCGCCCTGCGAGACGATTTCCTCGTACGCCTCAGAGGGAGATGTGCTTTCGAGTGCCATACGCAGCGCCAGATGCGAGGGGAGGCCGGTGGGGCGGAGACCCTGTAGGTGCAGCGCGTTGTAGTTGACGGCGACACCGGCGCTGTTGAATCCCACTTTGCCAATGATGCCAGCCTCTGTAATCATTTTGATGGTTGGTAGACCCGGCTGACGGATGGTTAATCGGATCAAATTCTCTTTGGTTGCGGTGAAGAACTGGCGAAATGACGGTCAACGGGAAGAATAAATAGCAGTCCGTGGATCTTGTAACATACGTCCCAGTTCTGGCCCTGCAGCGCTCCATTGGGGGTTTTGCAGTACACGGTGGTGCACCCGTCCCGGGCCTCCACGAGCCCGTATACGAATTCCGTACGAGTGTTGAGCATGACAATCTCCGATACCTCGCGTCCCGCGCCCTTTGCGATGCCTGGGGATCCCTGTCAGCGGGGTGATTCCGCAAAAGACAGGACGTTGGTAGACATACCGCAGATTTCCTCATAGTATCTCGGCCAGCGCTGTTTCATCACCTGCTCCAGCTGCGCGAGGAGCTGTTGAAGCTCCGCCTCTGTCTTCTTTGTTTTACCACGAATGAGACCAGTCGCAAAGTGCTTTGGCAGCAGAGCCATGCTGGTAGCCGATCTGGAAATGTAGGTGTTAGGATGTAGGTTATAATACATTTAGTAAGAGACTTACTTCCGAGGGGGTACCTTGACAAGTTACGTGAAGCATTTTTTCGGGGGCGTCGCAGTTAGGTGAATTGCTATATGGTCAGTGTAGCTAGATAGGCGCAATTGAAACCGCGATCTCGGGTAACTCAGCGGCAAGTGCACTGGAGTGTAGAGTCTAGACGTGTACCTGCTGTCTGCTCCTATCTTGACACGGGATCGACAGAGCGGACAGAGCGCACAAAGCCCTAGACCAAGATGCGGCCGGCTCCGGGACAGGCAAAGGAACGCGGTATGCAAGCGTGCTTGGCCCTGCGCCCCTTCTTGGGCAAAGACCGTGTACACGGCTACTGAGGACGGGACCGTGCCCAGAGTCCAGGTGCTTCCTGGACGCACGGTGGTTGGCTGGCAAGGGGATCGAGATACCTGTCGCCGTTCCACTGCAGGTGACATCGTGCCGCTGCCATCGTATTTGGGCGCTGCGGGGTGGAGCGAACAGGGTCCGTGCAAGCCTGCAGGGCAAAGGACTCGATCTAAGGAGTCCTTCCCGCAGTTCGCCACGCCTTAGTGGAGGCGATTGGAGGAATTATTGTTCCACCCAACGTACTTGCCAGTACTAACCGAAAAGTAGTCAATAAAGGGCAAGAAGGACGTGGAGTTACTCTCGAATGTTACGGAGCCTGGATTTGATTGTATTGCCTCAGATTCCTCTGCTAGGATCAAATAACCGAGTGAAAAGAACAAGTGGCAAAAGAATAGAACTAGCTACGATTAGTGGCCGCTCTTCAGTCTTCACGGAACTCGCTTCTTCTTTCCCCTCCGTTCCCAAACTAGGGTTATGCTCTATCCAATCCCCGTCCACTAGTGCTACTTGCTATTCCCGCACCCCACGCTTCTAGGTCTGGCCGTTCTTGTTGATCAAACTAACCAGCCCATTTTGCAGGTAGTCGCCGTAGGAAAGTGGCTCCCGATCAGACTTGCCATTGGGTTCTCGCGGGTCAAATGGATCGATCACACTGTCATAGCCCAGATTGACGAAGAATGGCAGGGATTGGCGCTCTGCATTAACCCACTTTACCCGATGGATGGGTGCTTTGTAGTAGTTGTTTGTGAGATGTGCCATGTAACTGCCGCAGTTGATCAAGTAGCCGGCATCGTCGGCCTCGATGTCCTGGTACCCTACGGCCGTTTCGACCTGCAGGTTCTGCACGTTGGACTGGTAAAGCACGGTGATCAGGGAGACATCCTCGTGCCACTCAAAGCTCAATTTGGTGCCGTCAGCCGCCGTCTTGATCGCAGCCTCGGGGTAAGGGTCCAGATAAGGGTAGCGGATCAGCACAACCGAGGCGAGAGCATCCTCCCGCTTGAAGTGGCGGGCGAAGAAATCCTCCTCTTTGCCCAATGCCAAGGCGTAGCCCTTGAGCAATGCAGAAGAGAGACCGAAAACATCCCAGTAGTACTGCTCGGCGAAATCTCGGAAGCCGGGGTGCTTGGACTCGTCTGGCCACACGTTCACCTCGTGAGTGGGCGTCTTGGCCTGGATACGAGGGTGGTGGGGTGTGAAGTTTGGGTTCAGGTAGCAAAAGGACTCGACTGCCTTTTTCCCGGGGATGGACAGGTAGTATCCGGCACGGATCTGGTCCTGGTGCTCTTTGTTGTACGCACGAATGGCGAGGTCCCACTTCTCCTCGGGTGTGATGGACATGTGGAACTCCTTGGTCTTTTGGGAGAGTCGCTGCACATCGATCCCATGATTGACGGCGTAGAAGAACCCCGTATCGCGAGAAGCGGCGTCGATTTGCTGGGCTACCTTCATCTTGGCTGCCTGGTCGTCCTGAAGCAGGGGAGACACATCGATCCTGGGAACATTGGCTTTGGCGACCGAACCCATTATGGTTGAGGGCGGGCAGTTTAGGGTAAGAAGAAGGGATTGTAAAACGGAAGGACGCGTCTTAAGGTTCAACTCGTCCTGCAGGAGTCAATTGGTAGAGAGTGTCCGCGTAGAACAATAGATGCGTCTTTCCCTTTGTGTGAAGTGCGGGCAAGGGCGAATCTGCGCCAGGGCTATTTATTTTCCCTTCGGTGCATTTCCTAATTTCTCCAAGCAAATGAACGGCCGGTTCTGGCTGGCTTGGACATCAAGCCGACCAGGATCGTTGCGAAAATACGAGGAGGCACGCATAAGAAGAGCCACCGCGGCCGGCGCCGAGTGACGCCCGCAACTATCATCCTGCAGGATTGAAGCGGGGCAGGATTCTGCAGTATTAACCACGCTATCTATAAGCGGCTTGGTTTGTGTGGCAATTTTCTGGGTGGGAATGGATTCAGGTAGCCCCAAGTGAGAGAACATTCAGGCAAACGATTAGAGTGAGGATGGCCCTGTTCCTGGATCTATTGCCAATGTTGCGCCGCGAAGGCCAATTGCGACTGTCTAAAGCAGAACGTGAATCTTCATCTCCCACGTACCATAATGTATTGGTCCCCGCCCATGGCTGTGGGTGCTGGGAGATGATGGTGCCGTTCGGCTGTCCCCACAGCACAGCCTGATGGTGCGACGTCGGGGTACTGGATAGTCAGATAGCTAGCAAATCGATCTCTAGATCTTTATGGATGCTCCTTGGCAGGGCTTTGATCGAAAATCGGCCAGGCCGAGGTGTAGCACACCCTCGTACCGGAGGGGAGTACAGTTAGCACCGTGGTGGTTAGCACTGTGTGAGCTTCTTTGCGTGGGTGTCCTCCCTTCTGGGCTGTCAACTGACTTCTCAAGCGTCATCCTCCCCCTCAGGTTTTTTTGCCCGCCATACAAGAATAAAATCAATATGAGTCCACCTGGGCTATTGAGCGAAGACAGCCCTGACTGCAGTAGCAATCATGCAGGCGCTACAGTGCCAAAGGCCAATGGGAAGCAGGCCAATGGGAGAAACGTGGGGGACAATGGCCTTGTGAAGGCATGCAATGACGACGTTAAAGCAGGCAATGGCAACATCGACCCTAGCAAAGGGCATGGTGACGTCCAAGTGTGTTTCCCTGGAGGGGTTGAAAAATGGGAAGCCGCCGTCCGCGAGATTGCTGAACGCTGTGATCTGAGTGGTATCGCAACGGACTCGACGAAATACCAGCTTGCGGTAACCGGGTTCAGTGACGGGACCGATGGCTACAATGAGTATTCCATCCCTCTTCCAGCAGAAGTACTTGTCGCGTTGGAAGAAATGTGTCTTGCACGAGGCATTAGTGTGAGATCTGTGGTCCTGTTTGCAGTACACCACATGTTGAAAGGGTTCGGTGGTGGCTCGCATACCGTTACTGCGTCTATCGATGTATGCGGCGGCCCCAATGATATAGAGACATCATACACTATTTCACCCTCGGTTGTCTGCCACGAGAACAAACAAGGATGGACCGTGATGCAGGACGTTGAGAGCATTGAAAAGATGGACCGATTGAGGAAGCAAGAGATGCACCCGGTCAAGGTTGGATCGTGTCTCATCAAAATGGGGCTATTGGATATTCCTGTTATTTTTGCAGACGCGAACGAGTTTCAGGGTCCATTTGCTGACTTCCCCGTCGCAGTAGTGGTGCGTGAAGGGGGAGGCAGACTTCAGGTAGCACTTTTTTCTTCAGAGTCCCTTTTCGACCGGAAAACGATAGTGGATCTCGCAGAGGCCTTGAACGTCTTGCTGGCTGAGGCTGCGTCGGGTGGAACGACGCCGGTCCTGGATCTTGAACTTCTTTCTGCAGAGCAAAAGCAGCAGCTAGAGGAGTGGAACAGGACGGATGGGGAGTACCCTAAATGCAAAAGACTCCATCACCTTATTGAGGAGGCGACACAGCTGCATGAAGAGAAAGTGGCCGTCGTGTACAAAGGTCGCCAGCTTACATATGGCGAATTGAACGCCCAGGCGAACCGTTTCGCCCACTATCTACGCTCCATCGGGATCTTACGCGAGCAGCTGGTTGCGTTGTTTCTCGAGAAGACCGAGAACCTTATCGTGACCATATTGGGTATCTGGAAGTCTGGCGCCGCATATGTGCCCATTGACCCAACCTATCCCGATGAGCGTGTCCGCTTCGTGCTTGACGACACCAAGGCAACGGTCATCATTGCCAGCAATCACCTTGCGGAAAGACTTCAACGCGAGATCGTCGGTGACAGGGATCTCTGCATCATTCATCTAGAGCCCTGCTTGAGTTTTATTGCGCAGCAGCCGTCCACATTCCCAAGCGACAATTTGCGCGACCCATACCTGAACAGCAAGCAACTTGCCTACGTCACCTATACATCGGGGACCACGGGCTTTCCAAAGGGTATTTTCAAACAACACACCAACGTGGTGAACAGCATCACTGACCTTTCCACTCGCTACGGGGTGACGGGGGACCATCACGAAGCCATTCTGCTCTTTTCAGCGTACGTATTCGAGCCCTTCGTACGGCAGATGCTCATGGCACTGGTGAATGGGCATCTGCTCGCCATGGTCGATGACGCTGAGAAGTATGATGCCGAAAAATTGATACCATTCATCTGTGAGCATAAAATCACCTACCTCAACGGTACTGCCTCGGTCCTGCAGGAATACGACTTCTCCTCTTGTCCGTCTCTAAAGCGAATGATCTTGGTCGGCGAGAACCTGACTGAAGCTCGGTATCTGGCACTACGTAGGCGTTTCAAGAATCGCATATTGAGCGAGTACGGCTTCACAGAATCGGCCTTTGTGACGGCGCTCAAAGTCTTCGGACCGGGCTCGGCGCGCAATAATACGAGTCTTGGGAGACCCGTGCGCAATGTGAAATGCTATATCCTCAACCACTCCCTCAAGCGAGTGCCTATTGGTGCCACCGGTGAGTTACACATTGGCGGGCTGGGTATATCCAAGGGCTATCTTAATAGGCCCGACCTTACGCCGCAACGCTTCATCCCCAACCCATTCCGAACGGATCTTGAGAAGGAGCTCGGAATAAACGAGCTGATGTACAAGACCGGGGACCTCGCCCGCTGGCTTCCGAACGGTGAGATTGAGTACCTCGGCCGCGCCGACTTTCTAATCAAACTGCGAGGGATCCGGATTGAGCCTGGCGAGATAGAGTCCACTCTGGCGGGTTACCCTGGTGTACGAACCAGCCTGGTCGTCTCCAAAAGACTGCGGCACGGCGAAAGGGAAACCACCAACGAGCACCTCGTAGGCTATTATGTGTGCGATGCTACATCTGTCTCGGAGACGGATCTCTTACAATTCCTGGAGCTGAAACTACCTCGATACATGATCCCGACACGACTTGTGCAGCTGTCGCAGATCCCAGTGACTGTCAACGGAAAGGCAGACCTCCGTGCCCTACCTCCTGTCGACGTTGTTGAACCCAAGGAATCCTCTTGCGACCTCTCGGGCGAGATGGAAATTGCTTTGGGCAAGATCTGGGCGGACGTTTTGGGAGCCCATCACCTATCGATCTCACGCAAGGCCAACTTCTTTCGTCTCGGAGGGCACAGCATCACATGCATCCAACTTATCGCACGTATTCGCCAGCAGCTTGGTGTGACTATATCCATCGAGGACGTTTTCTCATTCCGGACACTGGAGCAGATGGCTGAGTTCCTGCGAAACAAAGAGTCCAGCGAGATTCCCCGTGAAGAGGCTCGACCCCAGTCAATGACCGTGGCCGGAGGAGTCGCAAATGGTAACGCCTATCTTGCTAGCAGTCTCCAACAAGGCTTTGTTTATCAGTTCCTCAAAAATATGGGGCGATCAGGGGCTTACGTTATGCAATCCGTGCTGCGATACAATGTCAAGATACATCCAGATCTATTCCAGAGAGGGTGGAAGCACGTACAGCACGTATTTCCAGCATTGAGGCTTCGATTTCAATGGGGCCAGGATGTTCTTCAGGTGATTGACGAGGACCAGCAGCTGAACTGGAGTTCCTTATCTTCCACCGACGGCCCAGCCTTGCCCGAGGAGCAGAAGCTATTAGATTTACAGCGCAGGGACCTTGCAGAGCCATACGACCTAGCAACCGGAAGCCTGTTCCGCGTTTATCTGATCGAGCATAGTTCAACCCGATTCTCGTGCTTGTTCAGCTGTCATCACGCGATCCTGGACGGATGGAGTCTGCCGCTTCTTTTCGAGAAAGTCCATGAAACATATCTGCATCTCCTGCACGGAGATCCTCTCATCCGGTCCTTGGAAGACCCTTACTCCCAATCTCAAGAATATCTTCAAGCCCATCGCGAAGACCATCTCAGATACTGGGCCAGTATCGTGGAGCAGATTGACGAGCGTTGTGACATGAACGCTTTGCTGAATGAGCGCAGTCGCTACAAGATTCAACTGGCGGACTATGACCAGGTGGAGGATCAACACCAATTAACTCTAACAGTCCCTGATGTTGCCTGGCTAGCAGAATTGCGCCAAATATGCTCCGCCCATGGCATTACACTGCACTCTATTCTGCAGTTTGTTTGGCATGCAGTGTTACATGCTTACGGTGGCGGCACCCATACTATCACTGGCACCACTATTTCGGGGAGAAACCTGCCTGTGAGTGGGATCGAACGATCTGTGGGGCTTTACATAAATACGCTCCCTCTGGTAATTGACCAGTTGGCCTATAGGAATAAAACCATCATGGAGGCTATCCATGATGTGCAGGCCGCTGTTAATGGCATGAACAGCCGGGGAAATGTGGAACTGGGTCGTCTACACAAAAGCGAGCTGAAGCATGGGTTATTTGACTCACTGTTTGTGCTCGAGAATTACCCAAATCTGGACAAGTCCCAGGAGATGCGACAGAAGAGTGAATTGCAGTATACCATCCAAGGCAGCATTGAAAAACTCGACTATCCTCTTGCTGTTATCGCGCGCGAGATCGACGGGACCAAAGGATTCACCTTCACCATCTGCTACGCTAGAGAGCTCTTTGATGAGATTGTTATATCTGAGTTGCTCCAAATGGTTCAGGACACCCTCCTGCAAGTCGCGAAACATTTGGGTGATCCCGTCCGGAGCCTGGAGTATCTGTCATCAGCCCAAATGGCTCAACTCGCCGCATGGAATGCGACGGACGCAGAATTCCCCGATACCACCCTACAAGCAATGTTCGAAAAGGAAACGGCTCAGAAGCCAGACAAGGTCGCGGTGGTTTATGAGCAACGCAAGTTGACATATCGCCAGCTGAATGAGCGGGCGAACCGTATGGCGCACCAGCTCAACGCCGAGATCAGCCCCAAACCGAACAGCGTCATTGCTCTTGTAATGGATAAGAGTGAGCATATGATAACTAGTATACTGGCTGTGTGGAAGACCGGCGGTGCCTATGTTCCAATCGACCCCGAGTACCCCGACGACCGCATTCGCTATATCCTAAAAGACACCTGCGCAATTGCCGTGATTTCAGACACCTGTTATCTCGCACGGATCCGAGCATTAGCGGGAGAAAATGTTGATCTGTACCCGTCTGACATTTCTACTCGGCCCGACTCGAGATGGAGTGTGTCGAATTCTCCACCGTCCAGCAAGAGCACGGATCTTGCATATATTATCTACACCTCAGGCACAACTGGGAAACCAAAGGGCGTCATGGTGGAGCACCACGGAGTCGTAAATCTGCAGGTATCGCTGTCGAAGATTTTCGGGCTGCGCGAAACTGACGACGAGGTAATCCTCTCATTTTCCAACTACGTTTTCGACCATTTCGTGGAGCAGATGACCGACGCCCTCCTCAACGGCCAAACACTGGTTATGCTCAACGATGAAATGCGCAGTGACAAAGAGCGCCTCTACCAATACATCGAAACCAATCGGATAACATACCTCTCTGGAACACCGTCTGTTGTCTCCATGTACGAGTTCAGTCGATTCAAGGACCACCTACGCCGTGTCGATTGCGTCGGGGAAGCTTTCAGCGAGCCCGTCTTTGACCAAATCCGTGAAACTTTTCAAGGGCTCATTATCAACGGCTACGGTCCAACGGAGGTCTCCATCACGACACACAAGCGGCTGTACCCCTTCCCAGAGCGGCGCACAGATAAGAGCATCGGCCAGCAGGTCGACAACAGCACGAGCTACGTGTTGAATGAAGACATGAAACGCGTTCCAATCGGGGCCGTAGGCGAGCTCTATCTGGGTGGTGAAGGTGTGGCACGAGGATATCACAACCGGCCGGACGTGACCGCTGAGCGATTTATCCCCAATCCGTTCCAAACAGACGAGGAACGGCGAGATGGGCGCAACAGCCGCCTGTACAGAACTGGCGATCTGGTACGCTGGATCCCTGGCAGTAACGGGGAGATTGAGTACTTGGGACGGAATGACTTCCAGGTCAAAATTCGCGGACTCCGTATCGAATTGGGGGAGATTGAGGCTGTCCTGTCCTCTCATCTTGACATCAAACAGTCCGTGGTGATTGCAAAGAGTGTCAAGGAAGGAGACCAGAAGTTCCTGGTTGGCTACTACGTGGCTAACTCTGCAGTGTCTGCGGCTGCAATCCGGCGCTTCATGCAATCCCGGCTTCCTGGCTATATGGTACCCTCAAGCTTCATTCCCATCAGTTCCATCCCAGTCACTGCCAGCGGAAAGCTGGATACAAAGGCCTTACCTGCAGCAGAGGAAGAGGACGCAATGAATGTGGTGGCGCCACGTAATGAGATCGAAAGTATCCTGTGCGGTATCTGGGCAGAACTGTTAGATATGCCCGCCAAAGCTATTGGCAGCGACAGCGATTTCTTCAGCCTCGGAGGGGATAGTTTGAAGAGTACGAAGCTTTCGTTCAAGATTCACGAAGTCTTTAATCGCACAATCTCCGTCAGCGCTCTGTTCCGTCATCGAACCATCGAGGGCCTGGCACACCTGATCATGAACAATGCTGGAGACATACAGGAGATCACGCCTGTGGATTATGATGACGGACGCAAAACGGCCATATCTCGCGCTCAAGAACGACTCCTCTTTATTCACGAGCTTGAGGGTGGTGGCAATGCATATAATATCGATGCTGCCTTTGAACTGCCTGCCTCTGTTGATGAATCCCGAGTCGAACAGGCATTATATGCCATCCTTTCGAGACACGAAGCCTTACGAACATTGCTGCCCCGGGACCGGACAACTGGCACGTTCTACCAAAAGATATTGACCATCGATGAAGCCCAGGGCATGTTGGTCGTCGAAAAGGAACTAGTGGGTAATATGGATCAGATTGACGCCATAATCGGACGCCTATTGCAGCACGTTTTCCGTCTCGATTCTGAGCTTCCCTGGTTGGCCCATATTCTCAAACACCAAACGGGTAATCTTTACCTGGCCCTCTCGTTCCACCACACCTGCTTCGATGCATGGTCGTTAGAGATATTCAAGCGCGAGCTCCGGGTTTTGTGTGTGCCAAACGGAAAAAGCGGCAACATACCGAGCCTGCCAGCGCCTCAAGTCCAGTACAAGGAGTATGCTGAGCACCACCGTCGACGACTGGGTGAAAATCAAGTGCGCAAACTATCCGACTTTTGGCTGCAGAGACTGGACGACCTGGAGCCACTACAACTCCTACCGGATCATCCACGGCCTGCGGAATTCAACTACGACGGAGATGACCTCTCTGTAAATCTGGACGGTGTGGTTGTAGAGAGCCTCAGGAGCATTGCCAAAGACCACGGGGCTAGTCTTTCCGCAGTGCTGCTCTCTACCTTTTGCCTGATGCTTTCCTCATATACAAATCAGCCAGACATCGCAGTGGGAGTCCCCGTCAGTCATCGAACCCACCCCCTGTTCCAGTCTGTCATCGGATTCTTCGTCAATATGATAGTTGTGAGGGTCGACGTGAAGGATTTTGCCGTTCACGGTCTCATTCGAAGGGTAATGAAAGCGCTTGTCGACGCCCAGTTGCATCAGGACATGCCATTCCAAGACGTGACTAAACTCTTGCGGGTGGATAACGACGCAAGCCGGCATCCCCTGGTTCAGACTGTGTTCAACTTCGAAAGTGATATGGATAGAGAGCATGAGACGACCTCTGCGAATCAAGGCACCGTCAGAATTACCCCATACCAGCCTGTTCAAGGGGTAAAGTCGGTAGCGAAGTTTGATCTGAACGCGACGGTTACAGAGTCGGGCTCGAGCTTGAAGATTAACTTTAACTATGCCACCAGCCTGTTCCGGAAGAGCACGATTCAGGGCTTCTTGGACACTTACAAATATCTCCTGCTGCAGCTCTCTGCCCTGGCGGCCCCGGGGATCAAAGAAAATACAAAGCTATTGTTGGTCCGCCCCGAGGAGATGAGGGATGCTCATCTGCCATTAGCAGGATCCTCACTCGACAGTCATGTAGAAAGGCTGGAAGCTACGTCCCTTAGCAGAACATTCGAGTACGAAGCTTCCAGAGTACCAGAAAGAACCGCCGTCATACAGGGAGATAGAGCACTCCGCTATGCCGAGCTCAATGAAAGGGCTAACCAGCTAGCCCGATACATGCAGTCCGTGGCAAACATTGGATCGGACGACAAAGTGCTTCTCGTACTGGATAAGAGCATCGAGACGATTATCTGCATTCTGGCGATCTGGAAAGCCGGTGGCGCATATGTGCCTTTGGATCCATCATATCCCGAGGAACGCGTCCAATTCATTTCGGAGACAACTCAAGCGAATGTTCTGGTTACACAGTCTCGGTATGCCTCGAAATATGTGAGCCAGAAGGCAACAGTACTTGCAATCGACTCGCCCGAGGTCTCGAATATGGTGAATCAACAGTCAACTCATGATTTGCCCACTACCACGGGAATGGAAAATTTGGCATATATAATCTTCACCTCGGGCACCTCCGGCAAGCCAAAGGGCGTTCTGGTCGACCAAGGTGGAGTTCTTCGCTTGCGTGATGCACTCAGGAAGCGGTACTTTGGTGCTGAATGCACTGAATATCACGCTGTGCTCTTTCTATCCAACTATGTTTTCGATTTCTCCGTCGAGCAATTGGTCTTATCGATCATGAGCGGCCACAAGTTGATCATCCCGGAAGGAGAATTCATCGCGGATGATGAATTCTACAAGGCAGCCAACGGTCAGCGCCTCTCGTATCTGAGCGGAACTCCATCCTTGTTACAGCAAATTGACCTAGCACGACTCCATCATTTGAGGGTCGTAACTGCAGCTGGTGAAGAACTCCATGCTTCGCAGTACGAGAAGTTGCGCTCCACATTCTGCGGCCCGATCTACAACGCCTATGGCATTACGGAGACCACAGTGTACAACATAATCAGTGAGTTCACTGCGCAATCCAAATTCGAAAATGCTCTGCGCGAGCTGCTACCAGGCACCAGGGCATATCTGCTCAGCCCCACCGTCCAGCCGGTTCCTATGGACGCAGTCGGAGAGCTATATCTCGCTGGTGATTGTGTGGCCCGTGGCTATCTCAACCAGCCCGTTCTAACAAGCGAACGTTTTATTCCCAATCCCTTCCAGACAGGGCGAGATATTGCTGCCGGACGCTATCCTCGGCTCTATAAAACTGGCGACTTGTTTCGATGCCGGCTTGACCGTCAGCACCAGCCATATCTAGAATATCTTGGAAGAGCCGATCTCCAGGTCAAGATGAGAGGATACCGCATCGAGCTTTCAGAAGTTCAAAACGCGCTTGCTTCGTGTCCTGGAGTCCGAGAATGTGCAGTAGTGGCCAAGTATGAGAACAACAGTTCCTACTCCCGGATCGCGAAATTCCTGGTCGGATATTATACGCCTGACACTGAAACGGTCTCCGATCTAAGTATCCTCGCCTACATGAAAGGCAAGCTTCCCGCATACATGGTGCCCAGTCAACTATGCCGTCTAGAAGGTGCACTTCCAGTGACGATCAACGGGAAGCTTGACGTCCGCAAGCTGCCTGATATAGGCAGTGTTCACCACCAAATCTCATACAGCCCGCCAAGGGACGTTCTCGAGGCCAAGATGTGCAGATTATGGGCATCAACCCTAGGAATAGAGCGATGTGGTATCGACGATGATCTGTTCAGGTTAGGCGGAGACAGCATTACGGCTTTGCACCTCGCGGCCCAAATTTACAACCAGATCGGCTGTAAAGTCACCGTTCGAGATATCTTCGACCACCGTACCATTCGCAGTATTCATGACAGCGTTTTGACGAAATCCGCTGGTCCGGACAGCATTCCACAATTCCAAGCAGAGCAGCAACCAGTGCTCGGCGATGCGCCCCTGCTGCCGATCCAAAGCTGGTTCTTGTCAAAGTCGCTAAACCGCCCAAGCCATTGGAATCATACTTTCTACCTACGGACCCCTGAGCTGGACGTGACTAAGCTGAGCACGGCAGTCGCCGAATTGCAGCTGTATCATGATGCGTTCCAAATGCGGTTGAGGCAGAGGGACGGAAGGGTGGTGCAATGCTTCGCAGACCTCGTCTCTCCAGCTCAGCTCCGAGTACTAAACATCAAGGATGTCAATGGACGTACGGCTATTGACCAAGTACTCCAAGAATGGCAGTCTGGCTTCGACCTCGAGAATGGCCCAATCAGCGCTGTTGCCTACCTCCACGGGTACGAGGATCGATCTGCGCGAGTCTGGTTCTCTGTCCATCATATGATCATCGATACTGTTAGCTGGCAGATTCTTGCCCGTGACCTGCAGAACCTGTACCAGGGTGGAACTCTCGGTAGCAAGAGCAGCAGCGTCAGGCAGTGGGCAGAGGCGATACAATACTACCAGGGGTCGGCATCGGAGAGGGGGTACTGGGAAGGACTCCTCGCCCGAACGGCTGCCAGCATATCCGCTTTGCCCCCATTGACCGGGACCCGTAGCCGATTAAGCCGAACTTGGAGCGATGACAAGACGGCCATCCTCCTTGGGGGAACTCTCAGCCAGAATGTATCTATGCAAGACTTCTTACTCGCCGCGGTTGGATTGGCACTCCAACATCTCGCCCCGGGTAGCCCAAGTATGGTTACTCTCGAGGGCCACGGGCGTGAGGAAACGGTTAACCCGACACTAGATCTGAGCCGTACCATGGGTTGGTTCACCAGCATGTATCCCTTCGAGATTCCTCCTCTGAGTGTCGACACCCTTGGCCAGGGGTTAGCCAGCTTGCGAGAATGCCTCAATCAGGTGCCCGCACGGGGCATCGGGTTCGGAGCTCTCTACGGTTATTGCCAACACCAAATGCCTCAGGTCACGTTCAACTATCTAGGGCAGCTCACAAGCAAGCAAGCGACAACAGATCGATGGGCCCTCGCTGTTGGGGACGGAGAGATGCAATATGGACTCACAACAAGTCCTGCGGACAAAGGCCAGAGCTCGTTTGCGGTTGATATCACGGCCAGCTGTGTTAATGGTGTCCTGTCAATCGAAGTGGACAGTGCCTGGAGCCTCGAGGAGAGCGAACGATTTATCTCCAAGATTGAGGAAGGGTTGAATATGATTTTTAGCGGTGCACTAGCTCAGCACACAACTCCAGTGCTTCCGGCTCCTGAATTCGACGAGGAGATGTACACACCGTATTTTGAACATCTCGACGCCCCACGACGAGGACCGATCTTGTTCCTACTGCCGCCAGGAGAGGGAGGGGCAGAGAGCTACTTTAACAACATCGTCAAGCACTTGCCCACGACGAACATGGTCGTCTTTAACAATTACTACCTCCACACCAAGCGCCTCAACACGTTTGAGAAGTTAGCGGAGATGTATTTGGAGCAAATCCGCCAGATCCAGCCGGACGGGCCTTACCATTTTATCGGATGGAGTTTTGGAGGGACAATCGCGATGGAAGTATCGCGACAGCTCGTGGAGCTGGGTTCAAAGATAGGTCTTTTAGGTATCATTGACACGTACTTCAACGTACCTGGAGCAACACGGGCACTCGACCTCGGTGATACTGAGGTCTTGGATCCCATTCATCATATCTACCAACCAGACCCTGCCGATTTCCAGTGCCTCCCACCCGGCACAGACCGTATAGTCCTATTCAAAGCTACGAGATCGAACGACAAGTTCCAGTCCGATAACCAGCGGCGTCTGTACGAGTACTACGACAAAACATCGTTTAATGAACTGGACAGGTTGCTCCCAGATACTGCAAACATTCATCTAGTACCGCTTGTGGACGATACTCACTTCTCTTGGGCCACCAATCCACGCCAAGTCGCACACATTTGTTCAACAATCGAGGAAATTCTCGCCAAATATTGAGACGAATGGTATGCTCGCAAGCCCACGTACAACGCTCTACACACGGGGTACAAGGCCCGCCTCGTTCTCGCGCACACTGAGCCGCCTCTTCTCAGATCACAACCTTGGACTTATGTCTAGAGCCTAGATGCGCTTCGCCAGAGCTGACATTGTCATGCCGATGGCATCAGCTAGTCGCGAGTACACGACTGCCGACCTCATCACACACGCCGCGAATGTGTTTTGCTAGCTCGTCGGCCTCGTATAGATTTTTGACAATTCCATTAGTCACCTCCACCCAGAGCTTGTGCACTAGATGGCCTAATAGCAATCTTCATTTACTAAGGTCCAGATTCTATATATCCTGCTGCGCGTTCCGAGTAATGGCATTCAAGTTTAAGCGCGATTTTGCTTGGTCCTTTCGTGTAATAGTGTTACCCGCAGCTTCAATCCAAGCACCAAGGGTCTGAGCTGTTGGTCTTTGGCATAAAGCCGTCCTTGGTCGTGCCACAGAACTGCTCGTGCTGGGATACATAGAACGTGAAAAGCTCTTGATTTCCTTCGATTGATTATTCCCCGTACCATGGATGGCAGCAAGCTGTCTGTACAGCTTCTGTTCTAGTTTCGCGCACTCCGTGCGAGCTTCCTAGTGTGAACCTCTTGTCGCTGCTCTTGTCCTTTTCTCTTGCCAGGACCCGTAAGTTTCTCTTTTCCATATTCTCCGAGGTGCTTTGGGAGTTGATCCAAATGATTTTATTATTTCCTCTTTAATGCAGGTGCTCAGAAACTGGACTAGGGCGTGATTCGTGTAGCAGCTAGTAGGGAATAGAGGTCAGTGGAGTTCTTAACTCCAGCTATAAATGTTAGGCTACATACACCACAACATAAGACCCAGATTAGTCTTCATTTTTTTACAAGGATTTTCATGAGCTATATGCCTAGATATGATTTCTTGGTACGTGGCAGCCCTTAATACAGGCTGAACTCGCAAGAAAGAGCTGCAATGATTACTTCATGCTGGCCTTTATCTAGTAATACTGATTCCCTTAGTTTCCAATGCAGGTTATTATTAAAATCTGTTAGATTCATTAAAAGATCATCTTTTAGAATAAAGTCCAGGAAAAAACTGAATCCTTTACTGTTGTAGAGTGTCACAGGCTATGGCTTGGATCTTGGTTGTCGGCCATGCCCTCAACCTGGTAGTAAATAAGGTTTCTGCAACATTAGTGTACAGCCTCGGAATTGCGGTCTCGTAGGAAAAGGGATCCATCCTCGTAACTTCGGGAAAGAGATCCGTCGGCATGCAAGTCCGGGAAGTCGGAAGTGTTGACGTATGATTGGGAAAGGTTGATAAAAGGGAGGAGGAAGATATCTGCGTTTCTATCTTTTGTTTCTTTCTCTAAGTGATACTCGTTTATACAGGACAGCTAATTAAAAACAATACTACCTACGCCCGTTACACTTAGTAGAAGACTATCTCAAGACCCCAAGTAACCATGTAATAATTGGAAGAATACTAGAGCAAGAAGAGCCCTCCCCTATATAAAGGCTTGGCTCTACTAACTGGGAGAAAGCTAGAGTCCTGGCAAGCCTACCGGATCCAAGCCTACTAATCAACCTACTAGCTGAGGAGGTAGTCAGGATATCCCAGCTAGTAATTTAAGGTATATTAAGATATAATACCTGCAGACTCCCCAGGATCCCATGGTAGACTCCAGAACTAATAGACATACTTTACTAAATAAGATAGCAATAAAACCCAGGCTATAAATAGCTCTGGAAAGCTATTATACAGGTAAAGGCTAAATACTAGAAGTAGTAGATTAAACAAGCCATAGTACCTATAAATATATTTAAACTTGCTAAATAGACAAGACATCCAGACTAGCTTGCTACCCTTCCCCTAAATATACAAGGGACTCAGGTTACTAGACTTGTTAAACCCAACCCGCGAAACCCGCCCCGACCCGCCCCGACCCGCCAAGAAATGGGTTGGATCATGCTTTCTGAAAACCCGCTGGGTTTTGGGTCTTAGTGGGCTATCCCGTGGATAACCAAATAACCCGTTGGTTTAAATTATTGGGTAATATGGGCTTTTGGGTTATGGAGCAACCCAAAATCCTAGATAGTTATTGCTTTGTCTTCCCTATATAGAATACTTTCAGGCTATGTCACTATGGAGGGAAGGAGGGAGAATCTAGAATCTTACTAGGTTAAATTATAAGAATAGATTGTGGAGTATGTATACAGATGAAAAAGTCAAGGTAGATTCTCTATATATTAATCAAAAGATATAAAATTGTTAT
>NW_027396185.1:0-36535 GCF_047715535.1 Aspergillus foveolatus | reverse complement strand
TGCGACAGTCCACACATCTATCTGGATAAAGGGTACGGCCCCTCCCCCCAATCTATAGGTAGTCAAAACGGGCATCTGCCCTCGAAGACCTGGCCAGGGTAGCGCCGGATGCTTCTTCCGCTCATTTCCAACATATATTGTCCATAGTTGCTGCTTCAAACCTGTATTTAGCTAGTTTTAGGGAGTTCTGTTTAGACAGCACGTCCAGATGCCCCCTGGGAGGCCGCAGATCACGTGGGCCCCGTGATCCGCCGAGTGACGTTAAATAATAAAATCAAATCAAATCAAATCAAATCAACCCGTGGGTGACCCGCGTGGGTAAGAGGGTCACCCGTGGGTGGACAAACAAGACAATAACGCGCGAAATAACGCCGCAAATTTGACCCCATATATCCACTATATATTCAAAATCGAGCCTTCTAAGAGCGTAGGTCAACACGAAGGGTCTGTAGGCTTCTCGTATTATTCAGACCCGCCGGCAATGTCATACCACATCCCGGCTACGGGTGTAACGTGCTTTCAATCTCTTATTCCACTGCGGGAAAATACAATCACAGACAGCTGCCTGCTCTGTGAGGATTGTCGGGAATGGAGCTTGTACACCCTAACTTGTTATTACTGATAGAGATACGCCCGTGCTGAGAATGAATTTATTTAGATGTACGTTTTATTGTGTAATGCATTGGACTATAAAAGAAGAAGAGTGGCATTTAAGCTAGCAATCACGGTCTTAGTGAGGCTATAGATAGATGAGCGAACGCCAGCAGTTAAGGCCAATGTCGGTGCCCGCTTAGGACTTGGACGCGTTCAACCGGTACGATCTGACTCTATACAGAAGGGGTAGCGCTTGGGTAGAACTAAACCCCAGTAACTGATAAATGACACTGGTAAGTGACACGCCGAAATATACGTTGGACTATTAAAGGGTCAGGGTAGCATCGTTTGGCTAGGACGCGTACAAATGCTCATCAAAAATCACCGCATACGCTTACGGTATATTTATGTCTCTGGTTTGAACATGCGGGGACTTTACCCTCCTTGACTTCCTGGTATCTACCTTGGAACAGTGATCTTGTGATGGCTGGCAAGCTCTTGCCTCGTCCAAAAAAAAGAATATAAACACTAAAGAGCAATATTACACTTTTGCATGGCACGGCTTCTACCCACTTAAACGACAGGGTTTTGCTTGTTGAAAAGATTAGCTGGGTCATACTTCGCCTTGATTTGCAGCAGCCGGTCCGCATTTTCACCAAACATCTCTGAGGGTGTCAACTTAATCTCTATATTATGGAGTCAGGAATAGCTTATTTCAATGGGCAAGTAGCGACTAGCCTTGGGTGAAACCAGTAAAATTTGACACTGTCAGCTGCTGCTTCTGACCATGGCTTAGTAGTTCACGTTCAGCCAGTTTCCGGATAGAGTCCCCCCATTCGAGGAAGTCTTTATCCCTGCTGGCATCCGTCCACTGCAGCATGGCGGTCCCGTGCAAAAGCCTGTAGCGTGTAGGGAAGGCCATTTCTGCCACAGGAACGCGGCAGATTTGAGTAGGGTCAAAGAAGTCGATCTCGACGGAACTATGGGCCAGGTCGGGCTCACTTGCAAGCTTGGGAGTGATGTGGTGCAAAAGCTCTGCAACAAACGCTGGACGAGGTGGCAGAGTCAGTTGGAACCCTAGCTCCCTTTTCCGACCCCCAGGGGGCACGAACGGATCAAGAGCAGTATTCGTCTCCGAGAAAGGTGTCATCCGCATCTCATCCTTGATGCACTTTAGTCTGAGCAGTCCTGCAAAATGAGCCCTGGCTTGTTCTTCACTTCCGTCGAAGAACAAGACCGTGCTGACGACTGGTGTCTTCTCGTCTTCGGGTGACAGATGCAGAAGGTACTGCGCGGCAGCTTTCCCTTGCGGATGGAAAAGCGCTCCATTTAGGGCTTCGGCCACCCTCTTTGCCTCTCCGGCTGGGTAGCTCCTCATCCCGTACCAGATCAAGTTGGGCTGAGGGAATGCCTGGAATGTAAGCTCGTATGCCACTCCAACGTTTTGCCCGGCGCCTCGAATAGCCCAGAACAAATCCGTGTTTTCCGTTCGGGACGCGTTCAGTATTTCTCCGTGTCCGGTGACCACTTTCGCTGCAACAATGGTATCGAGAACTACCCCATGCTGTGGTGCAAAGTATCCGTACCCTCCCCGCAAGCTGAGCCCCCCAACGCCAACCATACTAACTGTGCCTCCGTTGACAGCTAGCGGATGTTTGCCGAGCTCCCTGCTGACATCGGCCCAAGTTGCCCCTCCTTGTGCAGTAACAGTGCGAGCATCAGTGTCAACAGTGACCCTGGTCAACTCTTTGCCCAGGTCTATTAGGATACCTCCCTCAGTCGACGAAGTCGCATGGGTTGAGTGACCACCGCCTCGGACAGCTAAATCCAGTGAATGTGCCTTTGCATATTTCACTGTTGTAGCTATGCCCTCGGCATCTTTTGGGTGAACAACAATGGCCTAGAATGAGCGTGTTAGTACAAAACAATGCCTCATCGCAGGGCAAGGGGCCAGGACCGCCCGTCGATAGCTCAGGTCAGACCATCCTTTCAAAATTCTCTCGAAGCTCTCGTCGCCGCGGCTGAAAACTGTCGCGTGCCCTGTGAGCTGTGCCGCTAGTGATGACGAATCTGCCATTATCGAAAGAAAAGCGTCTATGCCTTGCGAGGTATCAATCGGATAGCTTTCTATGACCCGGGGTAACTCTGGCTATGGTCAGACTTTTAACTCTAGCTGTCATGTTGGCAAGTCCAAACTAACCATTCGCCACTGGGATGACGACAACTGCTGATGTTTCGTGACAAAGCAATACAAATCTTTGGTACAGATTTGTTTTTAACCTTGTGGAAACTGGCCAGTTGCTATCTCATAGCCTACCTAAGATACACCTGCTGCGGCTCACTTCTGAATAACTTAGCTATGGGTGCCCTAAGTATCGTTTGGTCACTGGACGGAAATTAATAGCTTAACACTTTCCTATCCTCGAAAGCCTACATTCCGTGCAAATAGTACAAGGTCCGGAGATTTCCACTCCTGGACATTCACTACCCACAGGGCTGCCATTTTCGGATCTGGCTCTGTTTCAATGGGGCGCTTGCATTTTCTATGGTATACCTGGGCAGATCTATGGGGGTCTGGGGATCATGGGGGCGCGGGAACCGGAGCAATATCCCCCCTGCAACAGTCTGTATCTCGTTATTGAAACGGCGTACAGTGATAATTTAATATATTGAGCTGTCACCGAAGTAACAACAGCAAGGGGCACGTCTTATAGCACTTAAGCATAGGAACAGCCCATTAAAAATTCAGGTATTTTTCGGCCTGCAAGTCACGCTACCGCGTATTTATCTTGATGTGATGACATCTTCGAAGAAGCGCCTTAACCCTAACTTGCATTTCAACCAGATAACAGTGTCTGAACTAATCCAAGTCAATGCGATCTAAGGCTCGCTAATTGAATGAACCATGGCTTCAGATTCTCATGATGATCCGTTGATTATTGCTAGTCAAGGTCAGCTACGTGATGCGTTGGCGGAAGGTTTGCGGCAATGTTTAATTTTAACACTCAAAGGGACTCCATTTGTAACTCACGGGCAGGATTGGAGGTGACAATAGTGATGATGTTGAAAGTACTTGCAATAATGTTGGTTATAAGACAGAAAGCATAGCGTAAGTAACTTGGCCTCTTGACTCATACCAACAACTCATAAGCCACATTCAAGTACATATTTAATCTGGAGTGGCATGTCTATAGCCAAAGACAAACGATTTTAACCTGATCCGTAATGTTTCACAAAGTACTCCTTCATATTCATGACCTGCTCACACGGCAACCCTTTGTCCAGCCGAGCTTCGTCCTTAAGGCGCTGGCAAGTCTCAACATCATCTGGCTTGAGGAAGAACCAGCCATTGGCACTCTGCATGTATCTATACACGTCCCGTAGTTCAACAAGAACGGTATTCCCATGCGTCGGGAAGTCCATATAGGAGTCCATGGGAATATATCGTGCCTTTTTGCCAGTAACTACAACCAGTCGGTCCAAGTTAGCTAATCTCCCAATTTATTATCTGCAAGTCGCATGGAAACACTGACCTTCTGTGAATGTCTTCACCATATCTTCATAAGAGAAGGAATTGCTCATGCAGGGGATAGTACGATCTTTCCACATCTGCGGGTTCAGAAACATTGCATGCACCATCTCACCAAAATCATCCGCCACCGAAATCGTTTGCACTTTTCCTTGGCCCCCCACACGTGGGCTGGTGAAGGTAAGGTACCCTTCGTCGTCTGGGTGTATGGGGAAGCCACCGAAAGCCTGTGCGAACTCGGAGTCAATGAAGTTTTCAAAGTACCAGGCAGGCCAGGCTCCAATGACGGCTTCGAATTCTTTGAACTCGCGCGCGAACAGTTCTACGCGGCGTTTGGCTATAAATTTTCATTTCCAATCTTTGTCAGCCATACAATTAAAGAGAAGTGCTCCGAGTGGGAGACGCTTAAGAACGACAGTTCCAGGTAATAGTAGAAATAATAAGGCAAATATGCTAATACATACCGTCCATGCCTGGGACAGGAGCCTTTCCGTTTGTAAGCTCGGCGGGTGATTCGCACGTACTATAGATGAAGACTTTTACACCCGCGTCCGCTGCTAGAGCGACAAGTCGGCGACCAAGGTCTTCATCGGTGGGCCCGCCGGGAGTGGTAACAGCCTTTTTATGCGCGTAAATCTGGTTAGTTGTTGTGATCAACGATCAGGAGCAGCAGTCTAACTGACTGGGTCATGATGATGAGTATTCAGCCAGAAACCCCATGCATCCCTCAAAGCCGCCTTCATCTCATCGTCAATAAACCCGTCGGCTTTCACTACATCTGCGCCCCGACGAGACAACTGCTGTGCCTTCTCAGACTCGGGATTACGGGTCAGTGCTCGAACGATGAAGTTCTGCTGGCTCTGGAGCAAAGACCGAGCTACGGCGGAGCCCTGAGTGCCTTAAAACGAATCAGTAATTCGGAGCCGCTTTTTATAAGTGACAATCCTTACCAGTAGCGCCGTATACAACAATCACCTTCTGAATGGTTGCAGGTGACATGCTGCCAAATGTGTGGTTTAAGGAACAAAGCCGGGTATGGTGATGGCCTTTATTCCACGTTGATATATATGTGATTAAGTCATTTATGCTGCTGGCCTGAGTGACTCATAAGCTGTTAGACTTCGGTCTTTCCACTCCACTTGACGAAGTCACTACACGCAAAGCCTGACCGGTGGAATACTATTGATGCAGCCGCTGAATCACAGTGACGACCCTCTGAGGCCATATATGATTACGTTACATGGGAATGCAAGTAGAGTTCAAGCCACCGAGCCTAGCATTGGCTAGCAGCATAATTAACTCGAGCTGTCTCAGTTCAGCAACGTAAACTTGCCCACATGGTACTACCATGGAAATCAGAAGTTCAGCCATCACCCTTGTCCAGAAGCCGATAGAGTCACATGCCCCATAATTTCCCTAGGCAGCATACCTCGAGGGTTAAAACATGCTACCATGTGCACAAGGCGGCCTGGTTCTTCAATTCTTCAATGGGAGTTAAGTTACCTTGACTTCAAGCTCGTCCAGAAAGCATCCTTGGTAACCGTTTTTTACAATGCCTACGAATATTCAACCCAGCAACGAAGACGTGCAGATAAGAGATAAACACAAGGGAAGATGTGAGCTAGGCATTGCGGAACTTTTCCAGGAGCAAGTCTCCGCCAATGGTGCAACTATTGCCATTGAAAGTGTCGGACACGCGTTATCATATGCTGAGCTACATCTGGAAGCTCTACATCTTGCAGCCCAAATCCGTGCCCTTGCCCTGTCGGACAACAGTGGCATTGCGATGCTTATCCCGAGGGGAATCAACCATATCTTAGCTCAGCTTGCCATTATTTACTCAGGGAGGCCATGCATACCGCTCGACACCAAGCTTTCTGATGACTTCCTGAAAAGCATGCTTTCGAGTCTCAAGAGTACCTGCTTTATCACAGACAGAGAAAATGCTCATCGACTGGCGAACTTCACCCACCTCGTCGCTGATCACAAAGTCGATGACAAAGGCCAGCTTCCTGGCCCCGGTTCCTTCGTGTCAGCGTCCAGGGGTTCAAGTACCTGTTCCCATATCTTTCATACATCCGGCACATCCGGCAAGCCGAAAGCTGTTGAATTACTTGCCGGGGGCCTGGTCAACCTCTGTTGCAATCCCCACGCCAACTGGATTAAGCGAGGGCAACGTGTCGGCCACGCAGCTAGTGTAGTTTTTGACATCTCGCTGGTCGAGATCTGGGGCAGCCTGCTGAATGGGGCGACAATCGTTGTTATTCCCGAAGAAACATTGCTCGACCCTCTTGAGTTGTCCAGATTTATCAGGAACAGACGCCTTGACGTTCTCCAGCTTACGACATCTCTACTTGACGTGACTGCCTATGCTTGTCCTTGGGCATTTTCAACACTGGACACACTCATAACTGGTGGTGAGGCAATCAACTGCCACAGCATTCGGTCTATTTATAACAGTGGTTCGCCCCGGCGTATTATCAATGGATATGGTCCTACGGAGGGCAGCGTGTACTGTTTGTGGCACTGTGTCTCGCGAGTAGAGGCAATAAAAGGCAGGATTCCTGTGGGAAAACCATTCACAAATGTGGAGGTGTTTCTGGTGAGCGAGGACCTGACGCCAGTGGGAGTCAACGAGGTTGGTGAACTCCTTGTTTCCGGCGCGGGCGTAGCGGGCGGCTACATTGGAGAACGAGAAAAGACGGCTAAGAGCTTCATTCACCTTCCTCAGCTGTCTCGCAATAGCTCGCAAAGGACGAAACCATCATCACGCATGTACCGGACGGGTGATCTGATGCGCAGGGACAAGCATGGTGTCCACTATTATATTGGACGGAGAGACAACCAAGTAAAAATTGGCGGGCAACGGATTGAGCTTGAGACGATAGAATCAATCCTCCAAGAGACCCGGCTTGTTAGTGCCGCGTCAGTTATCAAGGTGACGCCTCAAGAAGCCGGGAGGAGCGCCCTCTTGGTTGCGTTCTGTGTCCCGATATCGCCTGATGTCACTACCGCAGCTGTAACCGATGCCTATATTAGGCAGGAACCTTGCTTGCTCGTGCCCCGTCTAGAGCTCACAGAGATGTTGCCATTGAAGAGCAATGGCAAGGTTGACCGCGACAAGCTGGAGCGTCAATATACGGGGAGAATCGAGTCTTCTCTTGCGCGGAGGATAAATCCAGCTGATGGGCAAGCTGGCAGTGTAGAGGATGAGCTAAAATATCTATGGCTCGATGTCCTGGGCCTGCCTGATAGAGATTTGCAGCCGACAGACGACTTTATTGCAGTGGGAGGGAATTCGATAATGGTGGCAACCCTAATCGCCAGAATCAAGCATACTTTTGATATCTCCCTGCGCGCCTCAATGCTCTACGAGAAGATGACCCTGGGCAGTCTCACCCATCTGTTGACGACTCTACAGCAAGAAGAGAAAGCGGACCTTCTAATACAAGCAAACGAACAGGAGGTATGGTTACATGACTCACAGCTAGGGCAGCAACTACGACCTTTGAATGAGCTCTCAGTGCTGGACTGGCAGGCAGCATCCGAACGCAGGGTCTTTGTTACAGGAGTCACCGGTTTTGTTGGGGCATTCTTCTTCGCAGAACTGCTTCGAGAACCCACTGTGGAGAAAGTTGCCTGCCTTGTACGCTGTCACGACGAAGCCCATGGGAGGCTACGTCTTCAGCAGGTTCTCCTGAAATACCAACTGCACCCGCCACACATGGACAAGCTCATCGTGGTCCCAGGCTGCTTTGGAGAGGATAAGTTGGGACTGAGTGACGAACAGTACGACTACTACGCTGAATGGGCCAGTGTCGTTTTCCACCTAGGGGCCAAGGTAAACTACCTCGCTTCTTACTCTGCACATCGTAAAGACAATGTCCTAGGAACAGTCAATATCCTCAAATTTGCGGCTCACAAGCGCACCAAACCGACCCACTACACCTCGACAATAGCAGTCTATGGCCCAACGGGCTTCGTTACAGACACGAACTTCCTCCATGAAGATACTCGCCCAGTATCTCACATCGCAGCCCTCTCCTACGACACAGGCTATGCACAAAGCCAGCTCGTAGCCGAGACCATCGCCTGGAACGCCATTGACAACGGCCTCCCCATCACCATCTACCGCCCGGGGTTCGTCCTCGGCCACAGTCAAACGGGCGTCTGCAACCCCGACGATTTTATCAGCCGCTTATTCGCCAGCTGCATGGAGCTGGGCTCTTACCCGCTTCTTCTGAGCCAGCGCAAGGAGTTTGTTCCTGTAGACTTCGTCGCCAAGACCTTGCTGCACATTTCTAAGCAGCAGGGAAAAAATGTCGGCCATGCTTTCAACCTCGTTCACCCGGACCCAAAGAGCGCGATTGATATATGTGCGAGTTTTGCCCTTCTTAACCGTATCAGCCCTTTCTCTATGCAAGGCGTGCCTTATGCCAGGTGGGTACAGTCTTTGTCCATGCGCCCCGAAGACCCATTATACCCGCTTGTGCCGATGCTGAGGGAGAGAGTCCTGGGCGAGCGCACGCGGTGGGAGGTATACGAGGGAATGGCCGTGTATGGCCGGGACAATCTGCATCGTGCTTTAAGAGGAGCTCCGGATATCCGCGATAGCATTGATATGGGTCAGCTCTTTGAACGATGCTTGAAGAGCTGGATAGCCCCGGTTAATAGGAATAGATTATACGCTTTACCAACAGACCATGGTGAGCTGCCGGAGGGAAAATAGAAGAAAAAAAAAAAACGAAGCAAGGTGGCATGTCTAACCCTTATGTCCTTCAGTTCAAACCCATAACAAAAGTCAGTGATTTAAAATTTCCCTCTTGTTTTCTTTAATAACTAGAGGAGTTACCTATAATATAACAGGTGGTATAGCTTTATTACTTAGGACTGCTGTAGTCTCAAAGACAAGAATGCAACATCACCTGTATATTCGCGGGCCGCACGCTTCTTTTTGTCCGCGCATAGAAGTTTGTATAGAGACTTGGCAGGGGTAGCAGTATGGTCCAGTGCCGACCTAGTCATCCGCGAATAACCCGCGCTAGCCCTAATTCTGTCTAGCCACCCTCCTGCCGACACACCGTCCCACTGTCAGGCTGACGCAACATCCAATCACCACTTGCGGTGCGCTGGCCGCAGTCGGGAGGTAGCTAACTCTAAGTCGGCTATTCTTCTTTTAGGCACGCTAACCCAATGAGGTATGGCCGACTTAGAGTTTGTTCAGTATTCTCAGCCCAATACGTCGGTATCGCCATTGGTACCGTGGGCCAAGTGACTGTCATGAACTGGGCACTAGGTCATATCAAAGGGATCTGCACCACAGACGCCCTAAACAGGTTCTCGTGCCCCTTTGCGAGAACCGATTTCAACTCCAGTATTATATGGGGTGCGATGGGCCCTAGACGTTTCTTCTCCGCCGACTTTGGCTACAGAAGCCTGTTCTACCTTTTAGTAATCAGCGGTGCACCCCCGGTAATGGCGTTCTTTATGAAACGCAGATTCCCGGGCTCCATGTGGAAGTATGTCAACGTGCCACTGTTTCTTGGAGGAGTAAACTATATCCCGCCAGCAACAGACATGAACTATGGCAGTTGGGCAATTATGGGTTTTGTCTTTGGCTACTTTATTCGGCGTAGACATAACGCATGGTGGCGCAAATACAATTACGTGCTTGGGAGCGCCCCAGATACCTCTGTCTCTTTGGCTGGTCAGGTCATCTTTTTCACGGTGTTTTACACAGGCATCTCAGAGAAATTAGCTAGTGGGGGACTGGAGTCTATAAGGTATATGGATCGCGCAGACATTGGGTTTCGTTCAGCGGTTTTGGTGCAGTCGCGTGATGCAGTATATCAGCTTTCTGAGATTATCAACATAGTATCCAAACCCCATGCCCATGTCTCTCAGCATGTGAAAACCAAGACATTCAATGATTATATCTATTCCGTACAGCGGCCAATCAACATAGTATCTTCGAGGCAACCAACGTTAACACTACTCGTAGATATAACAATAGCGGGACGAATCCATCAGATCCCCCAGCCGCATACTCTTCCCCAGACCCCCAAACTCAACAACCGTGTCGAGCGTGACCTCTGGCGTCCGCGGCGCATTAAAAATCGTACTCGTCCCATTTGTCTGAACCAGTCTCGCCCCCCGATCCATCTCCTGCCAAAGTGCCCAAAGCCGATCTACCATCGCATGATGCAGCATAAACGCGGGATCCTGCGGCCCGGCAAACGCATCTTGCATCGGCTCACCAAGCGACAAGTGGCCCCCAGTATGCAGGCCCGCGACGCCCTTCTCCGGATTGGGGAAGCCGTCCAGTTTCTGCTGGAATGCCGTGACATCTGGAGAGGCGAGGAGCGCGGAGACGGCCGCGTCGCTGTTGAAGCACGTCAGCACGGCGCTGTTGAGGCTGCGTGTGAAGCACCGTGGGTTGTAAGCGAAGGCCCAATCTGGGAGGGTGGGTTGGCTGGTGAGTTCATAGGGGAAGGGGCCCATGCGCAGGGTGAGGTTTTTGAAGGGCCCCGAGGCGACGCAGCCGCCGCCGGTGCCGCGCGGGAGAGTTTCGCCGTTCAGGTCGAAGCCAACGTCGTTGGGGTCGTAGGTTCCGTCGCCTGACAGGGAAGTTGGGCTTCCGTCGAAGAGGCGCTGGTGGATAGGTTTGCGTATTGCGGCCAGTTCCAGTAGCTTTAGGGTTAGCTGGATAAAATAGCAGGCCAAGCGATGTCGCGTACGGCAATGAGCCAGAATAACCACATTCGTCTCGTAAGGCCTGTTCCCAGAGCCAAATATAATGGCGATGCCAGGCGAGGAAAATACCGCTTGCGTGTTTACTCAGGCTGTAACTGATGTGCACTCTGTTTCAGAGAATATCCAGCTATAATTATCTGACCAGATTCTAACATTGACCTTGAACCTCTGAATCCTCACGCAATAAAATCATCCATCCGGTGCTTAACGCCGGGATATGTGTCCCCGGCCAAGAGTGATGGTTGCGAAGTCATACAGCGCACGCTATTTATGTAGTCACTCCGTTGAGGGGGCGTTAACGCGGTCCTTGAGAGAATATGGATACTAGCTTTTGAATAAGAAACATCATCTCCTACCTATAGGGATAGACTCTTTTCACTTGTGCCAACCGTGATTTTGATTACTGATGGTATGCTATCCCAGAGGATCCTATCCACCTCTGGCTTCGCCTGCGCAAAGACCAAACCATCAAACGCCTGCCTTCACCTATTCACTTCAGGAAGCACCGGGGGCCCCAAGGGCATCTTCCAGGAGCATAGAAGCTATGCGACAGCCATCCAGAAGTACGTGAAGGCCATGAAAATGGGTAGGCACAGCCGCGTGTTTCAATTCGATGGCTACGCCTTCGACATCAGCAACAACGACTACATGGCTGCTTTAGCAGCCGGCGGGTGCTGCTCCGTCCCAACACCGGAGAAAACAATCACAAGCCTGATCCGGAACGTGCGCGCCCTAAACGCCAACACAACCTTTCTCACTCCAACCATCGCAAATCGTCTTGACCCGCGAGACGTCCCCACCCTTGACCTCGTCTGCCCAGGCGGCGAAGCTCTGTCAGACGAGATTCTGCGGAAATGAACCGGCCATGCCACGCTAGTCAATCAGTATGGAATGGGCGAGGCAGCGACATTTTGCGCATTCAACGTTAATCCCCAGCCCGGGGAAAACGCCCTTGTTGGCACGCCGGGGCCAGGTGCAATCTGGATCGCTAGCCCCGCATCACCGGAAAACCCTGTACCTGTCGGTGCTGTTGGCGAGTTTCTAGTCGAGGGCCATCATCTAGCGCGCGGGTATCTTGATAAGACATGCCAGAGGCCAGAGGTTGGGTTTCTAGAGCATACACCTAAATGGATAGCTGAGATGCACCCGGATCGAGCGCAATCGAAAGTCTACCGGTCCGGGGATCTAGGCCGGTATCATGCGGACGGCAAAATTGAGCATACAGGCCGCAAGGATACGGTGCTGAAGCTCAATGGATGCCGTAATGAGCCTGTGGAGGTGGAGAATGTATTGCGGAAATCTCTTTCAGCAGGCGATAATGTTGTGGTTGGGATACTGGATTATATGGACGAGAATGAGGACCCACGGCTAACTGCATTTGTGTACTTGGCTGATTGTCCGTCGGGCCTTTTCGAGGAGGTAAACGAAGGGGATGGTGCTCATGCTATACGCTTCCATATCATGACCAACAGCCCTTCTACAAGTGCCAAAGTAGACGCTATGAAAGAAACCGCCCTTTCTACGTTGCCCCTGCATATGGCTCCCAGCTTGTTCCTGCTCGCGGATCGAATTCCTCATACTAAGTCGAATAAGGTTGATCGGAGGAGGCTTGTTCATTTTGGTCAGTGGCATTTCCGTAGCCTGCGGGCTGGCGTGGTCGCCTCGCATTCATATTAGTGCCCAGAGAAGCTATTTGGCAGAAACAGATCCAAATTTTAGGAGATGTTGTCACTTAAATATGGTATTATTGATTAAGCAATGAGCACCTGCTTACAAGCTAGAATAATTATAGCCTATAAGCACCGATAGCACTATCCGCTGGTTCTGCGTCGGAAACCGCGCGGTGGGGTGATAGCCATGAGCCTTTTATAACATTACTTTGTAGTAGATTATGGTTATAGCTTAGGTAGAGGAGAGCCACAAAAGCCATGGTGCACCTTCGTAGTCTAAATAACCTATCAAGGTCACAAAACTATGCAGGCATGCTATCTGTCTTGTTGTTTCTTACATATAAGCAACATGTACTGTGCCGCACGGTAGTCACATTACTTGGCAAATATTGGCAGCGCATGCGCGAGATAGACCAGGTAAACAAGTTAAAATATTGCCTAGTATAATTGCAACCAGCATGGAGCCTTGGGTATGGTCAACTGCAGAACCTACAGGGAGAAAGCCCTGCGCTTAGTATTGGCTAACTCCGTATAGTGCACGCTTGCACTGTCAAGGTATATAAAATCCGATCGAATGTACGATACCCCAGGCTGAGACGAATGTGGCCTAAATCCGTACAGCGCACTCTGTGAACAAAGAAACTGGGGAAACCTTTTAGGGATTTTGCAAAGGGTAGGTAAGCGGGATACGTGGGTGGGGACAGGTATACCGCCGCCAAAGATATATACTTGTGGATATAGGGCCCTAGGTCAGCAGCTTTAGTATACAGCATTTAAGGAATATTCCTGGGGCAGTCTCCAGCAGGAAAGCGGTTCTAATGAGATCTCACATGGCTCTGCACTTGCTACTTTGTTAAGCACTCTGACCGAGCGTTATTGGTAGTTCATTTCCAGGAATCCGATTTATTTCCCAGGCGTTGTTTGCATTACACTCAGCAGAGAGGATCATCGAAGGAACTCCTTGCACTGGGAGGCAGCCAGAGCACTGGGAAGACGATCGACTAACCAGATTCCGGCATTCCTCCTCACCGACCACGGCGGCTTCTTTCACAAATAGCCAAATCTCCTGGGCCTCCCGCCTTTAAGAAGTGGCGTAGCTACTGTATGGACTGGGTGAATTGTGCTGACGGCCCGGGCCGCACCGGCTTGGCCCAAGGCTTGGCTACTGCGTTACGTTGTCCCGACGACCAATAGTATGACTGACAAGTGCAGCCCATCCTTGCATCTGCTAGCTCTACGGGCGAGGTAGACAGTCATATCTCCTACTGCAGCGCCCCGCCGCATTAGCTCCTAGTAAACGCAGAACACCTTGAAAGCGCGTTCTGTTTATGTTTCTATCAAGCAAACGTCTGGTCTTGAATGCTAGAATATAGAGGTTAAACATTGACGGGAAGTGGGTAAGCTCCGTGCAGTTCCCTGTCTGTGTGCGGCGGTTCGTAGTGGACTTTAAAAAGTCTTGAGTGGAGGAAGGAGGCGGTTGATACTGTCTCTGGGCAGGCTGTCAAGGGTTGGGTTTTCAAGCGCAAGGACGGCCATATCTTAAGAGCCAAGAAGGAAAACATGTCTGCGTCACGATGGACAGGGAGTTCCATGTCCGGCGACCGACGCTGGATCCGTGATGAAGTGAGACCGGACGAACTGGATTATTACGTTGTCACGGCGACATGGAGCGTTGCAAGCACCAAAGACTTAGCGAAGCATGCCCATCTAGAAAGCAAAACAGAACAAACCCCCGCCCAACCGTCCGCGTCCCAGACGACTTCATCCAATCAGACCCTCAATTCCCGGGAACAATCTTCCTCCCCGAGATGGATACGCATAAGGCCGGCGTCACCATGGCCATGGGCGCCACGGAGGCGTGCAAGGTTGTGCGCGCGTACCGCCAGAACCGGCGGCGCACGCGGATTACAAGGTTTACGGGCCTACCTGGTACCTACTTGTCTAGCACTAGGCTGGCACTATATGTATATATATTTATATCTTAATATTGAATCCTGGAAAGGTTCTGTAGCTCTCCAGTAGAACATAGCAGAGACAGTGCCATTTATTAGGCGTTCCCTAGCCCATGATGCCAACGATGGCCGTGTAGGAGTAGGAAAGGAAGAGGGTTCTGCCTCCTGGGCAAAGAACGTTAGGATGTTGCTATTGCTGTTACTGCCACTGTTATGTGATCCTCTAAGACTTGAGTTCGGGTTCGAGCTGGAGCTCGACAGGGCCTTCACTCTTCTAGCGGGAATCCCATCCTATTGCAATGATGTTACTCCGCCGTTCCTGTAAGGTTAGTAGGTAGTGCTTTCCCTCTCCCGACTCTTTACGCCACCTGACATTGTATTATGCTAAAACTCTAGGTATGCGAGACTCAATATTTGAGTTGTTCGTGTGGTTAGGCATATGGTAGGAGATCCAAGTAAACATATGCTCTTAACCTAGACGCTCTATATAAATACTAAATGAGTAAAAACTAGTACATACGACCACAGGGTGTGGAGAACAGGGCTTCCCGTCCGCTCAGCCGTACTTAAGCCACACGCCGGCTGGTTAGTAGTATGGTGGGTGACCACATGCGAATCCCAGCTGTTGTATGTTTTTGTTTTTATACTCAACTGCCACCATTATAAACGAAGCTAGCTTTTCTATTAGGAAATCCAAAAATACTTCTAAGCTTCAGATTCGGAGGATCCCAAAAATATAATTTTTAACTAAAAATACCTATTATTACAGATTTATATACATAACATTACACTACAGTAGGGATGTTGCACGAGTGTTGATTTACGCCTGTAACAGGTCTAAACGCGTGAAGCCGTCGCATCGTACGAGTCCCAAACGCGTATTTTTCAGCCCATTGAATGATGAGTACCCGAGGACCAGGCATTGACCAGGTAAACGCTGTATAGATGGGTGAAACTTTGACAGTTTTCCTTCCCTTGACATCTCTGACGGCAACCTTTTTAGGCAGGATATATTGCAACACCCATCGCCCGAAACTCAGCGAGCCACCTCAGCCGACTATGCGATCCCTTCGAGTTTACTGAATCCATCCGACGCCAGAAGTCCCTCAGCACTTGCTCTGCCCCGGACATAGATTGCCAAGGAAGGACTCTGGAGAGGCTTCTTATATGTTGCAGGACGGCTGATTGACGCCGGGCATCGCTTGATTCCGCGCCAGCAATATGTATCGGCCAGATGGTTGCTTTGAATAACGGGTGATTGCACGAGACTTGCGAGACGTGGTGCAAGATCTCGTCCACTAAATTGTCGCTTCGTGCTGGAGCATGATGGCAGGAATAATTATCCGGGACTACCTGGAGTGCATAAAGCGTTGCAGCAGCTTTATAGGCTGAGCTGACGTGATATCTTTCAGTGAAATCATTAGCTGGTGTTAAGGACTGGAGTTGCATGGTCCAGCTGCTTGGGTCGAACTCTTGCATACAGAGGAATATGCAACGCGTTGACGGGCTGCAGCAGGAAAAATCGGTGCCGGTGTCATATACGGAAGTTGCAGCTAGGATCAACGAAGAAATTGGTGATGGACATGCTGTGTAGTGTTCAACTTCTGCGTATCTTATTGCGGTGTCGATGCCATTCATTGCCGCACATAGTCCAGGAACATCCCAGTTTGCTCTTGCGGACGAAAGTGAGGAACCAAAGGCATCCTGGCTGTATTATAGTTAGCTCGTTTGAGTGGCAGGGAAAGGGCCCTTCCAGCCACGTACATACAGAATAAGACGGGTAATGGTCCATGAGCGCAACGCACGTTCATCGGACTCCAAGTCATCAGCTACAGCTGGGTGGGACGTTATGATTAAACGGACTAGTTTGGCGGCAGCTAGAACATGTATCCGCCATGTGTCATCGCCGGATTCAAGAACAGCAAGTTCGCCAAGGAGCATCAAGGAGGCCAGTAAGGTTGTATAATTCGATGGACTCAAATTGCTAAGCTCTTGATTGAGTAATCGGAATGCCCTTGCTTTGGCCCGGAGTGCATAGATCTGGTTGCTTTGAGTACTGGATGCCCTTGTTAGAAGATTGTGCATGTGGACTGCGGACATGGCAATGATGATCTGAAACAGAGCAGGGCTGTGGTCGGCGAACTCAAGCAAGAGTCGGAACGGGCTTTGCTTTTGAGAAGGGAGGTCGTAGACAGCCAGGTCATTGCCAACGTTGACTAGGAAATGTGTCAAGTAGTGTCGCGTATCATGGTCGAGCCTTTGGAGCCAGGGGTGGAGAAGAGAGTCGTAAAGCATGGTTTGGTTGGTGAATCCCCTGCTGTCGTCATGAGGTCCCACGTGGTGAATGAAAATGTTGTGATTTATTTCTGAACTAGAAGCCGTTTCTGCGTTCAAGCACATACTGGAGGACATAACCGGGGCTCCAGGAAAGGACTTTCCCATCATCTTGCCCCGACTAGCAATTCCATCTACCCAGAGTATCAGGTTGTCATACCCGAGGCATTCCACACCGGCAGCATAGCATTTCTGGCATCGCGGTTTACCCAGATCACACTTGACTCGACGCCGTCGACAGGTGTGACATGCCCCCTTTGAGCGGCAAGACATCATGAATCACGCAGTACAGGGCATGGGAAGACGTGGGCTTTGCAGACTTGGGTTGTCATAAAAGCGAATTGAGGGACCAGCGGACTATTCCCAAATAAGCAGCCAAGCACCAAGTCCAGTGGGTCTGACTGCAGCCACTTAAATACGTCATTATAGCCGGAAGTATTCTATTCAAGATGTTTCCTCCTCTCCAATAAGCATATTACTTCACTGCAATAAGTACAAGATGCCATTATCCGGTCATTGTCTTTGCCAAGCAGTTACTTATACTGCCAATGCCAAGCCAGATACGGTTGCCTACTGCCACTGCGATGACTGCCAACGTCAAAGTGGCTCTACCTATTGTACGTGCGACAAAACGCCTCCCTCCCCTCGTGAATAACTGTAACTAATATCTCATTTTTCTAGCATTGTATGTGATGGTTTCACCTGATCAACTGTCAGTCGATGGTCCCCTTAAAACATTCCAACGGACTGGAAGTTCCGGATCCCCAGTGTTGCAAAAGTTTTGTCAGATATGCGGTTGCCCTTTATTCATTCAGGCCCTGAGTGCTGAGAATGAGCTTGCTATCATGGGTGGCTCCCTTGACTGTGTTCACAAGTTACTGTTGCAGCCAGTATGTTGCTCATACCTTCTACAGCATTATGCATAAGCTAAAAAGTTGCGTTTAGTCAATTGAAATTTGGACTGCCAGCAAGCTTCCATTCTGTCAGGAGCGTTTGCGTAGTTCCCATGCCAAAGACGCAGAGTAGCAATCCATGAGAGGCGCTGGGCCTAGGTAGTGATCTCAGGCCAGTCTACCACTGGTCAATGAGAAAGCTGACGGAGGATCAAACCAGCTCAGAAGCTGTGTCTGATGCAGATTCAGACTAAAGTGTGATCTCACCTCATTGACTGCTGACGGGCATGAAGGATGTTAGCAGCCTCCGAGGTGATCCCGGAAGTCTTTCTTCGGTAGTATCTAGACCCACCACTGCGTGGTTACATAGGCCCGGTAGGGGACTCCGAAGGAGACCTCAAGCAATTCTACACTTTTTACCCCTACCCCGACCTCCGTCGGTAATGGCGAGGGCTCCAGTTCCATGGAGCTGCTATCACAAAGTTATGTTCTGTAGATCCCTATCATAGGTTATAGGTCTTTAGCCAAGGTAATCCAAGGATAATTGGATAGTATGCTAATTACATGACCAGGAAGCAGGCTCTTGTTACGGAAGGTTGACCTCTCAAGCCTTCCTAACCCCGGCGACTCCTGGTGCACTCTAGCGTTCTCGATTGACTTACCTAACAGCCACGTCCAACTAGTATGAAGACTAGCCACGGTCCTAGGGTGAGTTCACGGGAGAAGGCAGGACCAAGATGAATATAGAGAAGCTCTATATCTTGTAGAGTTAAGTACTGACGAGTTGTCGCTGTATTCTTAATGGTAACTCTGAGATAACAACTTGTATTGATCGCGAGGATAGAAAGCTAAGTACAGGCAATGAGCGTCCTTATGGTTCAGCCCAGTTAACTTTCGATCCAAGTGAGGTTCGCGTTTGCTCGCTCTCGCTCGGTCCGCTTGGGATATGATTGGAGGGAGTCGAGAATCTGGACAGCGGCTGTGCCCGCGTGGCCGGTGATTGGCGATTTGGTTGGAACTAGACGTTCTGAATCGCCTCCTCGAGCTCAGCATATCTCACGCAGTGGTCGATCCATTAAACCAGGAAATGATGGACATCTGGAGCAGTCTGAGCATGACAGGAGAGATCATATCACGGGTACGTGCCTACCAAGGGCGCCGTCTATTTAAATGATCAGCACCTCCCCCACGGGACAGCCTTATAAAGTATCTTCCTCCAAGCTGTATAGTACATTCACCATCTATCTTTGTATTCTTGACGATATGAAGCTTTCTCCGCTGGGACTGAGTAGCGTGATGTTGGGACCGGCCGTCGTCACTCCAGTGGCGAAGCGGGCAGTCACTGACGGTATGTTCTGCAGTAGCGTATGGACTCGACGAGAACTGAAGGTCATGACAGCCGATACCTTTAATTACGCCCTGACCTTGGAGCATCTCGAGGCAACTTTTTACGAGCAGGGTCTGAAGAATTACAGTCACGAGGGCTTCGCCCAAGCCGGGTTTCCCAACCCCTTCTACGCCAACCTGCAGCAGGTCGCGTCGGACGAGAAGATGCATGAAGAATTCCTCCAACAAGCGCTCAGTGGTATAGCCATCTCCTTACACTCAACTAAGTCTTTCCACTAACACTAGTATAGCCGCCAGCGCCAACCCAGTCGAGCGGTGTACATATGTCTTTCCATCGACCGATGTGAAGAGCTTTCTCACCGTTGCAAGTGTATTGGAAGAATACTCCTAGATATCTACGATGAAACCCCCACACAGTATGCTTCCTCCAACCAGAACCCAGCCTTGCAATCTGACGAGATAGCCGGATTCCAGGCGAGGAATTGGGCGGTGGTGATGCCATATTTGGCCGCCACAGTATCACAGGTGTCGCCGTCTGTATACATTAGCTCATGCTACATGTGGGAATATAGATTGAGAAGGAAGAAAGGAGAAGAAAGTTGGGGAAGCATACCGATTGGCACATAGTACTGGTTACAGTTACTGGCAATTACCGGACTGAGTTGGTGCAGGGGGTGTCACGGTAGTAGTCGCTGATGCCTTGGTGGTTGTTGTTGGGGCTGCGGTGGTCGTAGCACTAGTCGAGGACGACACACCGACGCAGTATGCCTCTTCAGGCCAGAAGCCAGATGTGCAGTCCGAAGAAATAGCCGGATTTCAGGCAAGGAATTGTGCGGTGGTAATGCCAAATTCAACCGCTACCTTATCGCAGGTTTCGCCATCTTATGGTGCGGTGATGAGTATACAATATTTCAAAGAGGTTCGGAGGAGAATGAGCCATACCTTGGGCAGTGTAGTACTTGTTACAATCAGAAGCAATTCCCGTCTGCGTTGGAGCCTCCGGGGTGCTAGCTGCCGGGACCGAAGTGGTGGTGGTGGTGGTGGTGGTAGCATTGCTCGAGGTGGAATTACCATAGTCCCACCCGGGCAGCGGATCGACGCAATAGGCGGCGCCGGCCACCAGATCACTGTCACAAGTCGTCTTGTTCAGGGACGGGTTGGCCTCGGTGAACAAGTTAATCGCGATCACGTTGGACAGACAGATCTGCGCGCAGGTGAGGTTGAGACTGGCGTCGTTGACAAACCAGGCGCCGCAGTCGGTCGTTGTACCAGTAGCCACAGTGCTGCCTACTGGGGGGTTGACAACCGAGTTACCGCTGTCCCCGATGGTGGTGTTGAGTGGCTGGCCAGTGTATGTGCCTCCTGGGGTGGAAAAACACAGGGTCGAACCCCAGTAAGGGACCGGATCGACCAGGTTGCTGCAGTTCACGTTGAGCTGAGAGTTGAAGTTGATAACGTCCGCCGTGAGAAGGCAGGTGTCGTTGGCCTGGACAGTATAGATACTGCTACAAGTCTGGGGTAGACAGAGATCGGTCCCAGCCCAGATGGATGAGCAGTTCACGATGTTCGGGTTGATGTAGAACATGGTGGCAGCGGACACGTCAAATGTCTGGGCGATAGAGTCACAGGTATCGCCTTCCTTGGTAGTATAGGTGTTTCCTGAGACGCAGTCCACCTCTGCAGATGGGACCGTCACGTTAAAGGCGCTCTGCACCGGGTCAAAATCAGACACGGTGAGGTTACAGGCCTGTGCGACGGCCTTGTAAGTTGACTGCCAGTCCTGAGTGTAGGCGTCCAAATATGCGTTTGCCTGCAGGAGGGCTAGCTGCTGCACGTTGCAATACGAGCACAGGTCTGCAGTAGGCAGATCGGTGACAACGACAACGTCAGGGAACGCCGCAATAATATCTGACATCAGTTAGCGAGAGTGTAACCCGAACCAAGGAACTAGAAATCGGGCTTATATACCGTTGCAATTATCACCGGTTGTGGGATCCGTCAGGCAAGATTGATTCCAGTTGCTCCAGACCTGGTCAACCAGTGCAAGGAAGGACATGCCCGGGATCAGTGACTCGGTGGTGCCACAGCTGGTCACCACAGAGTCATGCAGTTGGGCAATTGATGTCCCACAGGTAGCCTGACAGACCAGAGACGCCAACGTAGCGTTGTTGAGGCTGCCTCCATAGGAGCTCGTGGCCAGAGCTGACACGCCCGGGTCACAGTCGATGCTATTGTACAGTGAAAGTTCACAGGCCTCGGTCAGACCCAGACTGGACAGAGAGCCATTGGGGAACATGGTGACCCCAGCATCTGCATTGACGCCGGCAGAGGCCGCCAGAAGCAGCGCAAGAACGCCGGGAAGGACCATGTTGGAGCGTGGAAAGGACAAGGTGCGCGTTTGGATTCCTTTCCAGCAGTCTCAGGGGCATCCGTACTTGATATGAAAAGCAGATCAATCTGGACCTTCTTAGTAGTCAGGGATTTCTACTATATGACCCGACGTGGCTTGACAGGACCCTGTCGATTGAACTCCCGAAATCGGAAATGCGAACACTCTATAACAATACTACGTGGGCCTACTCAGCACCGCGCTAGACGACGTCCAAAGCCATATCAGGCGTTCATTTCCGGTCGAGACCTGAATCTTTGCTCCTATACAAGTGGATATCGCCTCTTTACGCCGGAGTAAGCGGAAGACAGGATAATTTGGGGGCCAATTCATGGTGAATTTCCGGCTATCTCCGGGAGGGAAGACGGGGGAGCATTCGCCCAAAGAGGAGCCGCCCGCTGGCTAAAAAGAGGGCCCAACGCCAAGCTGATCCTCTTATTGGCGCCGCCGCCCAAAAGCTTAGCTGGTCTATCAAACTCGGACATACTAGCGGACCGTCCGGGCAGTCACCGTTCTCGCTAAAAGCCGGACAGTCACACTAACAAATGCGCCTCTTCAGAGTAGTTGGAGACTAGCAAATGTCGCGCAGGCTAGCATTGGGTATCGGCAATCCGTGCCTGGCTTTTCCAGGCCTCTGACAGTTACTATTGTCTGACCAATCCAGATTCACCAGGGCCAGACTGTTCTAACTGGTTGCCCGACGAGGTCTAATCTCGCTGAGACATGCGTCTTCACCTAGACTGTAGACGGGCCTCACTGGCTGTTTGAAGAATGCGCCGACAACGGCGAAGACAAGATAGAAGGGCAGGAGATGAAATTGCCTGGGCAGAGAAGAATGCTGTGGGTCGCTTATATAGTGCGGGATGCATCTCTGGCAGATTGTTCAGCAGGAAAGCAGGTCAGGATAATAGCAGAGGCCCAGTGGCATATTTCCGTAAGTACTTCGCCTCTATACCACCCTGATTCGACGTATTCTCGGTTCTTTGCTAATCGACACTGTCTCTCCCATCGATAACAGTCCTATGAGGCGACTTCTTTGGACCCTTCTCGGGGCTCTCTCCCTGGTGCTCGCCGATACCTACTGCGATGAAAACACCCCTTGTGAGCTTGGCTGCTGCGGCAAATACAATGTCTGTGGCATGGGCCCGACGTACTGCAGCGCTGAGACCTGCATCAACAACTGCGATGCGAAGGCCGAGTGCAATCCAGACGATTGGCCCGACCAGTATGTCAACGCAACCACCTGTCCCCTGAACGTCTGCTGCAGTCCCTTTGGTTTCTGCGGCACGACGGAGGAATTCTGCGGCAACACCACCGTGACCCGGCCGTCCTGTGATGCAGACTCGCAGTCGATCACCCGAGTCATTGGCTACTACAACTCGGCGGCAGCGTCGCGGGCCTGCGGTGGCATGCAGCCCGCGTTAGTGTCCCAGGGTGTCTACTCACACATCTAGTTTGCCTTTGGGAGCATCGACCCAGACAGCTTCGAGGTCATCCCGGCGTCCAATGCCGATACACTGCTCTATCTCCAGATGCAGGCACTTCAGATGCGTGACTTGAGCCAGGAGCTCTGGCTCTCCATCGGTGGTTGGGACTTTTCTGACAGTGGCACCCCGACGGCAACGACCTTCTCCGACCTGGTGGGGGCCAGCACGAGTCAGCAGAACGCCTTCTTCAAGTCGCTCACCCAGTTCATGACCAACTACGGCTTCACCGGTGTTGATATCGACTGGGAGTACCCCGCGGCGGGCGATCGAAACGGTCGGGACGCAGACTATGCCAACTTCCCCAAGTTCCTCGCTCGGTTGAAGAAGGCGCTGGCCGAGTACAAGTTTGGCCTGTCCGTCACCTTGCCCACGAGCTACTGGTATCTGCAGCACTTTGATCTGGAAGCCATCGACCCGTCAATCGACTGGTTCAACTTCATGAGCTATGACTTGCACGGCACCTGGGATATTGGCAACAAGTGAACCGGTGCCTATCTGAATGCTCATACCAACCTGACCGACATCACGACCGCATTGGACCTGCTGTGGAGGAATGATATCAAGCCCAGCAAGGTCAACATGGGCATGGCCTTCTATGGCCGCAGCTTCACCCTCGCTTCCTCCTCCTGCACTGAGCCGGGATGTCCCTATCTCTCCGCCGGGGATGCCGGCGTCTGCAGTGATACGGCCGGTGTCTTGTTCAACAGCGAGATCGAGACAATCATCAGTGATAATGACCTGACCCCAGAGCTCTACAAGGATGCCGCTGTCAAGACGATCAACTGGAACGGCGACCAGTGGGTCTTGTATGATGACTAGGATACCTGGAAGCTCAAGGCCGAGCTGGCCAAATCTCAGTGTCTCGGCGGGGTCCTAGTCTGGTCGATCGACAGTGACGACAGCTCTCACACCTTCTCCAAGGGGCTATCGGCCGCACTGGGCAACGAGATCAACCTGGACATGACGACCGGACTGACGTCGGCCGTGTTCGTCGAGAAGTCTTCCTCTTCCGGCTCTTCCAGCACCCCCAGCCAGGACTCCTACTGCCGCTTCATCAACTGCGGAGAGGTCTGTCCCAGTGGCTACACGGTAATCAAGCGCGGCGATGAGACCTCCCAGCTCATGCTCGACAGCACCGAGTGCCCGCCCGGCGCGAAACAGACCCAGACGCTCTGCTGCCCGACGTCCTCGGACGTGCCGACGTGTCAGTGGCGCGGCTTCCACAACAACGGCAAGTGCACGGGCGGCTGCAACGACGACGAGGCCGAGGTGGGCACCACCGGCGCCGGCTGTACTCGCTCGGGCTACCAATCGGCCTGCTGCTCCGTCACCTCATCGACCGATCCCTGGTCCAGACGTCTAGCTGCGAGAGCGACCAGACGTGCCCTTTGGGCTATCCCAATTTCGTGGTGAGCTCGCGGGACGGATGGGGGGCAGGCCCTCGTGCAAGGGCGAGAAAACGTACAACTACTGCTGCTCCGGCTCGTCCATCCCCGATGCCTTCACCAACTGCGAGTGGAAGGGCCACGAGACGACCTTTGTCAACACGGCGTGGTGCAGTGATTCGTGCCCCTCCGGCTACATCCGCATCGCTGAGCAGTCAATCAACATGATAATGGGGAACAACAAGAAGGGGCACACGACCGACTGCTGGGGAGGGAATGAGGCCTACTGCTGCAAAGGGGCCACTCCCAAGGTGGTGCCCCGATCCGATGTGAGCGAGCCGCTGACCTACGGACCAGACGGCCAAGGACTTTGACGCCTACCTGCAAAAGTTCCTCAATGACCCCGTGTGCCCGCTGACCTGGGAGGCCCAGTACAGCGCCACCTTTGACGAAAACTTCATGACCCGACGAGACCTGTCGTACATCCAGAGCATCGGCAACAGCAGCAGCAAGAGAAACACCGATAACCATTCCTCCCCCGGGTTCAGCGTGGCGGGGGCCCGGAGAGACTTGACGGACCAAGCCACAACGCTGAATCACCTGCTGCCCTTGCTCGAAATCTGGATCACTGCCGAAGTCGAGCGCCAGGATATCAACAATATCCGGAATCTGCGGCTAGAGGAGCATGGGCTGCAGGACGATGCGGCCAATGCCTCGACCATGAGGACGGTATTCTTTGGCTCCGCCGACAGTTACACGGGATCCTTCATCTATAGCCCGACCTCGACGCTGGCTGATGAACTGTGCAATATTGCCGATTCGTCGCAGGGGTTGGACCGGCTCTACGTCGCGTCCGAATACCTCTGCGAAGATCCTAGTGATGATTCCACCCTGTCGTCGCGGACTGTGACCGTCGTACGCACCGATAGTCGTTCCGAGAACAATTGCTCGCCGTCTGTGATGTATGTCCTGCGTGGTATTCTCAATGTAAGTCTTCCTTCCCCTCTCTCTCATCCTAGACAAAAGGTCAGGGATTGACCATGGTTGGTATTCTATCAGGGCGATCTCTTCCTCCACTACCTGCGGTGGCTCCGATCCACTTCCAGCGCCGGTAACGAGGTGATCCTCGAACTGGCCTTCTGGATGGGCCCAACTGTGGGCGTGGCCGATAGCACTGTCCGGACCAACTACGGAGATAGAAGCCACACGGCGGCCACGGACCGGTGGATCGTCATGCACATGCACATCCCACTCGACGGGGACACGTTCATGGGGGGGGGGGACAACGTCCTGTACGTGGGGGTCCGGAACATGGGCATCTACCACAGCCAGGGCGTCTATCTCCCTCAAGCCGTCTCCCGGACCGTCACGCCGGGGTATCGGGCTGAATACCGCTACACAAGCTCGTACGCGGGGGGCCGATATAACACGGGCTCTCTGCAAGACTACAATTCTCGGACTGATACCATCGCTTGTCCGCAACAGCGCCGGGGTAATTCAGCACAACGGTGGTACGTTGGTCGGGAACGGGGCAGTACGGTGCCTGGGTCGGCCAGTCCAAATGCGGATTATGGCCAGCTGCTGAACGACTTTGTAAGTTCCCTTTCCCTTGATAGATGTATATGTGTGTGGATGTACTAATGACGAACAGGGAGTATGGCTCCACGAGCAGGGCACCTTCTCCATCGGCAATCTGGTGTACCTCTGGCCATCGCTGCGAGATATCGCCATCGACGATGGCTTTACGCCAAATATCAACGCGCGTACCCGGTTGAATCCCCAGGACGGCGCGTTCGATGATAACTGGCGGCCGGATGGAGATGCACCGACGGATCCATGGTATTATCAGAATACTTGAGCTGTTTGGGGAAGATTGTATATGAGGATACATCTTATAAGCGTGGTATAGAAGCCTATGTCGGTGTAGAACTGGGACTATATCGGTCGTGTCAAGTCTTAAGACCACGTCAAAACTTGTACAAGCATGAGTACTATGTCTCCGATAGACCTTACTAGCTCCGTAGATACCATGGCACCTGCTGGCCTTGTCCCCCTTTTTTCAATCCTCAAATAAGTCCCAGACCGTAGGGATTCGACTCGATACTAGCTGCTTGACTACTATCATTGGTGGGGCCGCAGCGACATTTGACAAACCCTCTTCTTCCCCCTCTTCGTCTTTCTCACTCTCTTTTCTTCCCTCTCCCTTTCTCTCCCACACACTCTCTCCCCACAAATGAACGACTGATATAATAAGATAAACAACACAAGGTAAAATAATTATCATGGCAGAGAGTGATTCTGCCATCTTGGACCCCCCGGAATCCCCCTCTCAAATAATCGGCAGGCGCAGGAACCGCCTCGTGAATATCATCAAGCAGAACGACCTCCACCAACTCCGTCAATTCATCGCCTTATGTCCTCCCGAGGATGTGATCGCCCCAGGGACACCCTACCTGGACGACGCCTTGTCCAATGCAGCCTCGTACGGTAGCCCCGACGCTCTTCGCCTCCTCTTGGAGGTGCACGCTGCGGCCCCGGAAATGGTCCAGAGGTTCAACCCCACGTACCGTCTGCTGCTCGATGCATGTGGCGCCGCAAATATCGGTGTGGTGCGCTTTATCCTGGACCGCCATGGCAGTCCCGAGAATCGGCTACCGCTCGGGCCGGTGGATTTGCACCAGAGAGGTGGCACCGGAGAGACGCCGATTCTCCTGGCGGCTGGGTCGCTGACGTATCTTGACAACGACGCAGAGGAAGCCGAAGATGGGGGTTCCGATGTGACTGAGTGGATGCGGGACCGGATCGCGCGGGGCCATCAGTTGATTCACCTCCTTCTCGATATGGGCTGTTTACCGACAGACGTCGTTCCACCTTTGCCAAAGGATCTCTCTCCTTGGGGGGGTCAGGTGCAAGACAGTGTGCTTGGGCTTGCCGTGTCGAGGGCCGATGCGCCATTAATCCAACGGCTCATTGATTCCGGTGCTGATATCTACCTTAAGCATCAACACTTCCATCATGCTGGGTTATCGTTCCACTTTAGGATCGCCAAGGGTCACGCTTATGATGTCACAACGCTTCACCTGGCCAGTGTATTCTACAATACTGATGCTGTCAAGTTGCTCTTGGATCGTCAACGCTCCATGAATAATAGCAACCCTGACCTCGCTTTCTCCTGTGATGGTGATGGGCGACTCCCACTGCATTGGGCAGCTAGCGGCCCTGGAGGTCCTGATTGTAGACTCCCGGATCAGCAGCGCAGGACCACAGAGACCCTTCGACTGCTCCTTGACCATGACCCTACTGGTACCAACCTTGTTGACAAGACTGGGTCCACGCCGCTGCACTATGCTGCTATAAGCCATGCTAGGTGCGGCTGTAGCGAGCACGCCGAGCTTGCGATCCGCACTTTACTCGAATACGACGCTGACCCCCTGATCCCCGATGGCTCTGGCCGTACCGTCCTGCATCTCTTAGGGTACCAGTCCCATCAAGGCGACCACGTCAGGACCGCACTTCTGGATTTGATCCTGTCACACGGTGCCCAGATCAACCATGCCGAGGCCAACGGGAAAACGGCATTGCACGTCTTTGCTCAGAATCTTCGGCAGGTCTCGGCGGCGAAGTTCTTGATCGAGCACGGGGCGGATATCCGGGCTCGGAATACTACCCGGGAGACGCCCTTTCATGCGGCCGCGCGGGGGTTCTTGAATGACCATGTGCGTCGTGATGGGAGAGATCAGGAAGTAACCACCTGCAACAAGATCAGGCTCCAGGATGAGATGATACGTGCTCTGCAGGAGGCAGCCGGAGAGGATGCTGCGATGTTGATGAGCCAGCCCAATGCGGAGGGGAAAACTCCGCAGGACTTGTTGGAGGAGACCAGGAATCGGTGGCAGGGAAGGGGGCAGCCCGTTCCAGGCTTGGGAAGAGGCAGAGGCAGAGGTCGGGGACTGCCAGGAGGAGTATAATCCAGGTCAGGAAGAACACATAATGGGCTATCGTGCACTTCTGACATATTTTGGAACTATGGAGATATTTGCTACACCAGGGTTCTTGCCATGCATCAGGTCACATAGTAAAGACTAATCACAATGGCTAACAGTCCAGGCTATGTATGCCTTGGCCATGTAATGGACCAAAGAATAGGGCAAAGGGTACCTTGATCAACAACACCATGACCATGACTAATATGTCGGGGATATCATAGCCGGGAGCTGGTAGCTATGTGACCCACAATATTCTTGTTATCATCTATATATGAGTCAATCATCAGTGCGCCACTTGGAGGCTCTTCGTATATCCATTGACAAAGCAAGGGGACCGCTGCCAGAAATCGGCACTCCTATAGCTGGCGTTACAAAGGATTCCAAAGCTGCTCTAAATCAAACCTATCCGCTAGCTCGAGCTATAACCGGACCGAAATGGCTCGGAGGCGGCACCAGGGTTATTGTGGATTCGCCTTGCTCAGGCATGTAACGCTGACCAGTCCATAGCAGGAATGGGGTACAGTAGACAGTCTTGGATTGGTTGAACGAGACGCAGGTGGTTAAAAAGGCACATTTCACGAGTGATCGGTCTAGTCCGCACCGTACCAGACCTATATAACCAATTCCTCCAACTTCAAAAGTACCTACCCAAAAACCCATCGTCAGCAAATCCTCCGCCTCAGACACCAAATTCAACCTGGACAGGAACACTCACATTATCGATATACCTCACACCCACCACGATCCCGTCGCGGTCCTGCAAGCTCGTCTCGTCCCAGAACACATTATCCTTGCTCTCATCAAGACAGCAAAGACAAGCAACTACAACAGCAGTATATCTCTCCCCAATCAAAGCAGGTAGCTGAGTCTTACACAGCTCCACCAGCCGGTCCTTTATCCTAAATGCTCCGCGCCGCTGGTCCTTTTCCACCAGAGCCGATGATATCTCTAGTCCAGACCACGGCGTGGAGTTGCCTTTATGGTCAACACAGACAAATGATTCCCACAATGCAATCTCAAGCAAGCATACACCCAGACTATAGATATCATGACGCATCTCAAAGATCTCTTCAGGATAGAGACCTTGTCGCAGTGGATGCCGGTACAGGTTTTTCGCCCAGTCCAGGTCACCGAATTTGTCGGTCCGACCTTCCGCTCTGCGGATTCGTTCGAAGCCGATGAGGAATTAGGGGCCTATGTCAGCATTCTTCGTGCTTGTGTTGTCGTGGAAGGCAAGAATAGTCTCTGGGCGGATATTCTTATGCACAAAGCCTGCTGCATGCACGAACATGACCGAGCGAGCAAGTTGCTTGGATGATTGGACCCGCAGGGTTAATGAGCATTTTTTGGCCTTGGGAATCTCAGAGAGAAAGCAGCGTAGTGTCTTTGGTGTTGACTGCTGCAGAGACTTGGGAATCTCAAATAGAAGATAGAACTGGTTCCCTTGCAGGGTTGGTAGTTCGACAACACCTTCGCATCGTAGGAGGTGGAATGTCAGCAGGTCAATATGCTGGAGGAGCCGTGCCAGGTCGCGAATGTTCTGCTTTGCTGTCGTTGTTGAAACCTGGTTCAGACCTAGGAGATTTGCCGGGTCGAGGAGGACACGGCGAGCCGTTGTAGGGCTAGGGCTAGCATTTCCGCTCTTGTATTTCGTCACGTACGCATCCGTCCCTTCAACCCTCACCATCTCGTCGCTGAGAAATGCGGCGTTTTTGAAGACCGATCCGCTCTGGTCCGCACCCTGAGACGATATCTGCTTGATGGATGCTCTCATCTGAGCTAGTCTCATTGTGGGCGACGGGGATTTTGCTGACGCCGATACACCTGGCTGCTGACCGGGACGCACATCTCTCAGCTGCACATCAATATCCGGGTTCGCAATCCTGGTAATCAGGTACCACGATGGATCAAACCTCCTCTGCCATTGCTCAAATTCTTCTACTGTCCGCGCAAGCTCACGCTTCAGATACACAGCCTTTACCTTCCGCTGCACGTGAAAGGAAACACCGGCCTTTGCCTGGATGACCTGGAAGCTCTCCGAGGCTTTGGCAAGCTTGGCCCCAAGACGGGTCAATGCATCGTGGTAAATAACAAGGAGTGGATAGTCAAGGTTGTCGCAGAATGAACGCAGAGATCGCAGCTGCATGTCCATTTTCAGCCATGAGGCTTGGTGGTTAGTATTGTTTCTTCTAGGTCGGTGTCCAAGTTTTGGTATTGCTGGCAGAGGACTACTAGCTTTTTGCCATATCTGTGGGTAAGTTTAGTATCTCCATCACATCGGAGAGATCTGGACGTCGGGGCGTACTTGAAGCAAATATCGATTACACCGACCACGCCTAATGCGAGGGATGCGGGATCCATCTTGGCTGTCGTGGGCTTAGTTACCAACAGTCGCATTTAGTCAGACTCTAGTACTTTAAGCCCGACGAGCCTGCATCTGAGCGTGCAGGACAAATAATAATCCGTGTCCTATGAGGCTGGAGATCTGCACCTCCCCTTGGCGCATCTCCACGCCCGGTACACATCAGCGTCGGCGTTAGGCAGACATGGCTGCTCTGCAATCCAAGACGGGATATGAACACGTTCAGCGACCTCATCGAGCCGTTCAAGCTCGAAATCAAAGACCTCGGAGACCGAAGACGAGAAATTACCTACAAGACAGACCCCCGCGACGGCACGAGAATCCCGGTCACGACGTTGTGGACGCAGAAGCACTACTTTACGCACAAAGATCAGGTCTATAAGAATGTGTATCTGGATGAAAGCGTAGACAAACGACTGCGGGTTATCAAGGAGATACTCTATCAGCCTGGAGATGAGAGCCGCTGCTTGGAGCTAGAAGCCGCAGCCAGGATAGCTCGAGATGTGGGGTAAGTGACGCATTGATTGCTGGTGGTGATACTGTACTTATTGCCCTCTGACATCGTATCCTCATCATCTAGTCCCGACTACAGCCGCCTCTTTGTCGAATTCCTCGGCTGGTTTCGAATCCCAAATGGCGTCTCGCTCGTGCTGGAATACTGTGCATTTGGGGACATCGACAAATACTTTCCAGAACCTGTGCCAGAACAACTAGCAAGAACGGTTGCGGGGCAGCTGCTCGAGGGAATTGCCGTACTGCACGAAATGGGGATAGCACATCGCGATATCAAGCCACAGGTAAATATGTCCCTTGTGATCTGGGGTTCGCGTTACTAACACCTTGAAGAACGTCCTCGTCGCACAGACAGATCCAATCGTCGTAAAGATCGCGCGGATTTCGGAGTGAGCAAGTATACAGCAGACCGAAGCATTCTGAGGAGTCGCGTCGGAACCCCGGAATACATGGCGCCAGAGCTTCTGTTCAGTTCGAAAAAGGAGTCAGACTACTCAAATGCCGTTGACATTTGGTCCCTGGGAAGCTGTATTATCTACTAACAAAAAAGCTCCCCTTCAGGAGGCTTCGAGAACTTGACCAGTACTACAAGGATAAAGCATGCTACCCAGACGCCCATCTTATCGAACAGGGGGTGGGGAGCTCTGGAAGATGCTTCGTCAAGTCCTTGATGAGTCCTCTACCCGAAGATCGGCCGAAAGCATGCAAGGACCTGTTGGCAGACTGGGAGGTTCTGCACAACGAGGGAACGCCGGAAGGTCATCTCCAACCTGCCGCACAAATCCGGTCGCAGCTGAGACTGGAGACGTACAAGAGATAGAATTCCCATGGTTGACAATCATTCATCGGGACAGTGCGCCAAGTATCAGTGAGGTGCCAATGGTAGGCAAGCCATTTGCCCATCCCTTCACTTGACAGTCAGGACTAAATACCCGCAGAACTATGTGACCTCAGAGCTCTTCGTCACCACAGCGGCCCCAAAGGAAGACATCGGGCGTATGAGAGGCCTCCTTGAATCGGAAGCAAATCCAAACCAAATTCGAAACGGAACACGGCTCTGCATAAAGCAGCAAAGCGAGGCCACACCAAGGCGGTCCGACTTCTCCTAGAATATTGCGCAGACACGTCGGTCAAAACCCAGGACTATGACGAGACCGCACTGCATCTTGCTACTTACTCCGGCGATTCAGATACTTTTCTGGACATCCTACATCTGCTGATGGCCCGCGGGGTCGATATCAATGCCCAGGATGCAATGGGTAACACGGCGCTCCACCTCGCGATTGCAAGACTGGGCAAGGTTGAGACGGTGGAAGCGCTGCTTGCACTTGGGGCGCAGACAGATCTCCTTGGTAGAGGTGGGCTGACACCGCTGCAGTATGCAATCAGTTTGGACAGGGAAGGTAAATCAATAGCCCTGCTTGAGGGAGGCGCGGATCCAAATATACCCAGCCCCGACGGGCGCAGACCGCTGCATCGGGCAATTAAGTCTGAGCGGATATCCTTGAGGCTCATTGAGTTGTTGGCCGAGAAGGGTGCTGATCTCAACGTAATGGAAGACCATGGCAACACGCCACTGGGTGATGCTGTTCGACATGATCGTGCAGACGTCGCTCACCTACTCATTGAGAAAGGAGCCGATACCACGTTAGGCTCGTTGGAGAAGAAGAAAGGTCTCCAGTTCCTTCAGTTCAGACCTCATTTTCCATGGCCCCTACAGAATTAGATGTTGCCTCTTTCTCTGCCTACACTAGTCTATGTTCTGTATATGTAAATACTGGCATCAGATATTTACCCGGCTGTCCGTACCGACCCAACCCGGATGCAGGATAACCGTTTTCCATGAACTCACGGGGCATCAGTAAGAACGTCTCTCAATCGTATCGCACCCGTGCCGTATTGAGACTGCTCAAATGATTCCAGCTCCACGCGCCGCCGCAGCAAATGCCGCTTGATGATGTAAGGAGTATAGATCCGGATGCGGTAGGCAATACGATTCCTTATTGGGACGTCCAAGGCGACGCGGATCTCGTCCAACCTGCATCTTTGGGTCTCTATCATGACAGCGCAAACGAGAATCATGGAAATAATATGTACAACCCTACAGTTAATAAGCATGAATACGAATCACCGACAAGGGGCATAGAAGAACTCACAAGATTAGTGGTAAGCTGTATTTCCTGATTAGCCATGGAGTCTGTTCCGCAAAGAACGCAGCAAAAGCATCTGCAAGAGCAGAAACAGTAATGATGGCTGCCATGACAGCCTCTGACAATGCATCAGTGAAATTTAGTAGGTATATAAAGATGAAGTGCAAAGCAGTTTTGGTACTCACCCCTGCCGACTGAAGAGGCAACTTCTGCTGCATACAGTTGACCCACAAGGAGCAGGCCACACCACGGTATAAAAAGCGTCCAGGGGGTCACAAAATAAAGGGCCTTCAATAATGGATAATACGCAAGTCCCAACAGAAGGGCGAAGAGGGCCAAGGATGTGAGTACCATGCACATCAATACCCATCGCCGCCGTCCGACTCGCTCCACGGGGTTGGTCGACAGGATGACCACTATAAAAGACGCGGAGAGTGGGACAATCACAGACATAGTAGCATTCCGGGCCATCTGCTGAGCATATCCCTGGCGAATCCAGTGACAAAGTGTATGGTCAAGCGTAACGATATGTCAGGGACTGCCCTACAGAGTATAAAGGTAATCGTAATTGCCAGCGCCCGTAGGGCAGCCTTAGTTGTACTTTTGGATGAGGCCCGTCCGTCTAAGGCGCTCGACGAGTATATCCTCTACAGGTCACGGCTCGCTTGGACACCATTACTGTTACGAAATCGGTTTAATGCATTGTAAGCCTTGCGCATCTCTCCGTTGTATGTATACCAATAAGGCGACTCTGGCAAGACCCAGAAACAAACTCCGAAGCCAATCGAGGAGAGAATGGCGACAACGATGGCGAGTATGGAGAACCGCGAGATGTCGAGACTTTCAGCATTGAAAAACAGATCACCCACCAGAACCCCAAAGCATTGATATCTGCGTGTTCTAAGCGTCAGCATGGCCATCAATTCCTTTCAGTTAAAGGGTCCAAAGACGAACAGTTGCCAGGCGCACAGATTACTGCCGCGTATAGAGATTCGGCTTATCTCCGCGAGGTATATGGGGAAAATACAGGAGACCATCCCACTGGCCGCTGCAGAGAGTATACACGCCAGCGTAAACGAGAGCAGTGCTGGGAAGCACAATACCAGTAGAAAGGCCGCAATCTTCAGGCCTCTGCTCTGTATGCCGCGCCCCGGTCTCCATAGTATCTAAGCAGCGGAATTGCGCACCAGCACCCGACAATGAAGTACACGCCTTTGAGGGGTTGTGGCGTCACTATATTGGGAAACACGTTTACCCCTTGAAGATCACCGTAGGTGGCAGGCTGCGGAGACAGCAGCTCTACAGTGCCCCTAGCAATAAGTACAATCAGTCACCACGTTTGTTCCTTCTCGCAAGGTATCAGTCTTACCATAAAAGGCTCCCTATCGTGCACAGACGTGGGATTTGCCAATACATTTTGGTGAAATCCACATCCGGCAAGATTTCCATGGATTCGAGATGGTCCGGGTCATTGAGCAGCAAGGCGCCGGTTCGAATATCGTTCCGCAGGTCGTCCAGATCATATTTGGTGACAAACTCGTCTGCATTGAGAAGGACATGACGGTCTCTGGAGTTTAATCCTATGTGAAAAAGTCTGGAATTTAGTATGTATTATGTCGACCGTATGTGACAGCTAGTCATATATGGAACTTTCCTATTGGGATATCGGAACTGCAAGCTCCGGCTCGCCGATGCTTATGCAGAGACTTCTGTTATTTCCACGGTTCAAAAGTTATGTCTCTTCCAACTGCCGTATTAGGCTAGGATGCTTATTATTTCTTATGTATTTAAACCGACCTATAGAGCTAGATTGGAAGAATCAGACCTTCATTCTTTTATATTATTTGACAGCTATTGCTGGTAATTACGTCTAGTTTGACGCTCCATATATTAGTATAAAATCTATCGGGAAAATATACCGCTAAGCCAAAAAGGCGCCATGACTTCCAAATTAGTCTTAGACAGTCATATTTTCTAGTCGACAAAATCATTACTAGCCATGCTATGCACTAGCATACTGAGCAGAGGTACTGTCACTGTTTTGACCGTGGTCATCCAAGTCCATCGCAACAGCCGGAATTCGAATCAGGTAGGGTAATGGAATGAATTGACTCTGTAAACTGAGGATCTAAAGAGCTAATTATTTAGGAGGATTATGGATAATGAAGAAGATCTCAAAGTTGGATATTTTGAGGAACCTTCTGTTGCAGCAGCCAGCGAGGTTACAGAGGCTTGCAACACGGTGCGCGCCCGGGCACAGCCTCACAGTTTCCCCCTAGAGTATGGAGTACCTGTGCAGGTCGAAGCCAGTGAGGCTGCGAGGCTGTGGGAGCATCCCTGCTTGGTTGTTATTTTAGTCATCATTCTCCGCAGATCTCCAGGCCAAGCACATTGCGTACTATGCAGTAACAACCGAGCATCGAAAGGACTGGGGATTTGGTCTGGGAATAGTTATTCAATGTGGACGAGGGTATTACTCCGTGCCAAAACTTAAGTCCAAGTTACTACTATTCACTATATAGATCATAAACACTTCATATCAAGTACATACGACCACAGGGTGTGGAAAACAGGGCTTCCCGTCCGCTCAGCCGTACTTAAGCCACACGCCGGCTGGCTAGTAGTATGGTGGGTGACCACATGCGAATCCCAGCTGTTGTATGTTTCCTTTTCTTTTTTTCTTTCATTTTTTTGCTAAGCTCGTCTGTCTTGTGTGGCAACTGACCCTGGCTTTCAACTCCGACCAAATGCGGGAGGTTTGGCATTTGAGCCCGAAAGAAACTTACTACCCACCTGAAGACTTTCCAATTCTGCGATACTAAGTTGTAGTTCTGCAAACTTTTTACCTGCTACCGTGCCGCGAACGTTGACTAGTTGTAGGGAGATATGAGAGACTTGGCAAACTAGACGACATCTTGGGCAGTGATGATATTTGGAGTTTTCGGATCTGTTCTGGCGCTTATGCAGATCATTTGTCAACCGGAGGAGGTTCCTCCTTACTAATCAATGTCCAGCACCTCGCTCGTTTACATATCTGTTTGATACTCTACGCCGTTTGTATAGCAGGGATATCTGTTTGATGCCTCGTACCGTTTGTATGACAAGGATATCTCCTGTATAGCGAGAACCTTCTTTTTGAAACCTTTGAAAAAGGTATAAATTGCCTATACAGATCGTAGTTAGGAGATCAA
>NW_027396184.1:0-37250 GCF_047715535.1 Aspergillus foveolatus | reverse complement strand
TTGATTCAAGTATTTGATACGATTCTTTCTGCTATATTGATTGATTCCTCCTGTCCTACGACTCCGTCTATTACAGGAAGGTCATCTATATATTCAATATAGAGTGTCTGTAAAGGGTGTAACTTTGCATTAGAAAGGTCTGTCAAGGTTGTTGGTTGGTCCTAAGATATATATTTAGTTATGCAGTACTTAAGAGTTATACAGTTATATTTTTACCTCCAATACACCCTCTCTTACCTCCTCTTCAAACATATCTGATAGAATATCATTAATATCTTCTTCCCAATCAACTGGATCTATGTTGTCATCCATTATAAATCACTCTATAACTGATTGGGAAGTACTTTGAAAGTGGTTTGTACGTTGGGAGTACGAAGAAATAATAAAGGAGACGAATTGAAAATTAAATTCAGTAATTAACTACTATATTTAAAGGCTCAGTTGACTAGTCGGGTTGCCAAGATTTGGTGGGGCCATCATCCGAGTTTTCCCAGGTTACAGGTCAGGTGGCATCGTTCTAAAGGTGAGACGCCGCGCTAGTCCCCGGTGGGGCCGGCTTGCGGCGTCTGGGAAGCGGCACCTGACCTGTGTACTCGAGTTTTCCGATGAATCTCTTGACCTGTATGACTTAGTCAGCGGCCTGGAAGCCGAACAGAAAGTCGGACCGTGGGGTGGATTTGACATCCCTTTCCATCCGCTCCCGAATCGCACCCTGTACTTTTCCACACCCTCTCCAACTTGCGGGATACTCCCCTACATCTCCGGTCATGCCGCCCGACCGATTTACGCCCCAGCAGTCAGCGGTATGTCACCTGCGACTTTGATCCTCACGGACCGGGGCTAATGCAGAGATATGCATAGTGCGATTTCTGTCACGGGAGAAAGGTCTGTCGATCACTTCCTCTATCACGTTCGTTTTGTTGCTGAGTTCCACGCTGTAGATCAAATGCAATCGACAAGCTCCCTGTGACAATTGCATAGATGCGCTAGTAGAGTGCCGCAGGGACCGACCGAGAAGAAGTAGACGGCCAAAGGGATCGCGGCAAGTCCTCAGGCTTTATAAGACCGACATCCAAGACGCGTTCACTGACGGAAATGAACCAGCGTATCTTCGCTGAATAAAAGAATTCTGGCGCTTGAAAGAGCAGCTGCGACCTTACCTGGCGATCTTAGTCCTCCTGCCAGCGGCAGTCCCATTCGTGAAACACTTGCCCCGGCTGCATCAGGGGCAGAATCCATCGTTGCTGCCAGCAATGGCGCCCGCCAATTGAATATTCCAGCGAGCTTCCGACCGGATTCAACCGCTGCCAAGGATAGTGTAACGCAGCAAACATCTGAGGGTTCGAAATTGTTGCGGCGTGAGCTGGAGTGGAATGGAATGATTGGTCAAGACAGATCTGTTGTGTTGAAACGTGCAATTGATTTCGTCAGTCGCATTTCCAACTCAGAAGTCCCGTCTTATATGACCGGCACGTTTCAGCCTTCCACAATAGACGATGGCGTTGAGCCGCATAAGTTCCCACCGGAACTGCTGTACATGATGACAATGAGTAAGTGCTTGGTCGAACCAAAGGCCATGAGTTAATCAGGACCTAATCTATAGACCCGGAACCGGAGACAGGGTTCATGAAACGGTCGTTTTGGCCTGCTCATATTTCCCCCGCGACTTTGGAAAATATGTGTCTGTCTATCATGGAGGAGAAAGTTGACCGACACACACTTGTCTGTTATCGGATTTGCGTCTATATGACAGCTGCCACCATGATAAGCCGTCTGCCTAGGAGAGATCAAAGTGTTTTGGTCCGCCGTCATCTGGAGAAAAGTAAGAAACAGTATGAAAATGAGATACAGCGGGCGCTGGGCGAGTTAGATTTTCTTGCTCCCCCAACTTTAGCTTTTCTGCAGGCCCTTCTGTCAGGGGTAGGTCCTGAGGTTTTACCATCCAACAGTATGCACCATGTCGACAAATGTGCTGACTTGCATCAAGGCCCTCTTCATACAAAACCAAGGCGATATGTCAAGAAGCTGGACACTAACAGCATTCGCTTCAAGAACCTTGGTCTCTCTGAATTACCATACAATTGACAAATACATATCGTCGGATAGATCAATGCAGGACATCTACGGAACTCTCTACTTATGTTACTATCTCGACAAAATCCTGAGTGTCCTCCTGCTCCGACCCCCTTCACTTCCAAAGCTGAAGATAAAGCCAGCAGACCTAGTCTGTCTGGAATCTCAATTTCCACTTAGCGCCTGTGTCAAGGTCATGGTTTGCTTGGGGCAAATTCAGGAAGGTGTCCTTGATATACTCTTTAACCACACGGAGAAGGACTATCAGGTAATTGCCGTCAATGCACTTGTTCGGGAGATGTATAGAGTGCGTACTTTGATGGACGAGGTGAGAAGCTTAAGACCAAAAGCGAAAATTGGCTGACATCCACACCTTCCAGCCACAGTGCCAGGCACTGGCCCGGGAAACGCACTTTGAATGGTTAGCTATAGAGTTCGGCTACTATGCTGTTCTGGCCAGTGTCTTGCACCTACTGCAGCGCGTTGTGCGAAGCCCTTTAAGTCAGCAAGAATGTCTCTACGCTGCACGACAGTCACTGGTGCAGCTCACCAAGCTACAGGATGAAATTTCTATACATAAGAACGTTCTGGACGAGTATCCCTACTTCCTCACATGGTAAGTCTCCCCACATCCATCGTAAGACCCGTGCAATGCCATTTTTGAAAATACCTGACTTTGCCGCATAGGACTCTTCTCTTCTTTCCACTGAATCCGTTCTTTGTTGTTTTCTGCAACGTAATATATACAAGGAACAGCGAAGATTATACCTTGTTATCCAATGCTACGAGTGTTATTTCCTGTTTTTCTAATCAAAGTCGATCAGTTGCAGAGCTACATAAGCTCTTCGCTGCTTTTCTGGGCCTGTGCGATCCCCTCTTTCACGAATTTCACGCTCCCGAACTTGGTACCACCCCCCAATCACTCGGCACGCGCCCTACGACTACCCTCATTCAGCCAGACTCAACCCTTGGTACAGAAGACCTACTGGATGAAAATCTCACGTTATCCAGGTACGGCCTGTCAGTCGGTTCAGACCTCCCACAAGCTGGGGACGATGTTGCGCAAGATCAGGCTGTATTCTACGGCGAACCCGGGGAAGGGGGCCCATCAGACAATGAGCTCACGTGGGACCTCCTACAGTCACAGCCGTGGTTGGGTTGGATGAGATCGGATGCCTAGAAGCTGAGTGCACAGCTACAAAAACTACTATTAGGCTTCGCATAAAATGAACATGCCTGGTGCCCAGGAATGGGAGATGTTAATGATGGGGGAAGATCATGCAACGGACCGTCCCAGTGTGCTACCCAAGAAGATGAGATCCCCTCAGCGAGTCTGTAGGCTCTGGGGGTTCAAAACAATCTATCTGTTACGGAAGTTATATAACGTATTTGCCTACCTGGACGTCTCTAGTAAGCAAATAAACCTCCACTAGTACCCTTTGAGTGTCTATGGGCAATGGTATTGAGCGAAGCGGCTTCATGGACATGATCTCGAGGATGCTCATGCGCTTTGCTTACAACAACGCGATCCTCTACTTCGCGTGAAGCACGCCAAGGTCCAATCGTTGTATGCTACTGACCAATGAAATACTAACAATTTCTGGATAGTCGAAGGGAACAGCGCGGACCAACAGACAGCGTTAACGGATGTGTTATTCGATTTATACGATGAAGTTCACTTCCGGATCTTGGACTTCACAGGGTTTAATCCTATTCGTATTCAACCCTAACCGACAGCTTTTCGGCACCAGGGGTATGCGTCTTTGTGGGCGTCGATCAAGATGTCTGAATTCGCTATGAGAGAAACAAAGCAAAGCATTCACCGAAAAGCCGCACTGGTAGGGAGAATTTCTCACTACTTCGTCTAGGATTACAAGGTCCCGAAGCTTCTGGCACCAGGGTCACGGATGTGGACGGCAAGCGCGTTAAAAATAAATTCTGCTTGCTCGGTATACATCACGGAACAATAAGGGCAGGACATATAGGTGATGAAGGGTTTTACTTATTACGTTGCATTTCAATATCATGACCGTGGATACTCCAGTTCCGACACTCCGTCCGCTTTCTTTCCCGTTTCCGGAGCTAGCGGGCTACGAACTCGGTGTTAAATATGTGCGGAGACTTGAATCCGACCTTCTTGTGTTGAAGGGGTGTATAAATCATATCTGGTACCCCCAAATTCTCTGGACAAGTGAAGACTACAGATTGACAAACAGTGTACCACGAGTCCCATCCAACATGCTGATCCTCATCGCTGGTATTACTGGGTTTGTCGGAATTCCATGTGCCAGGTCAGCCTTTGCTCGGGGTCACAAGGTTAGAGGCCTAGCTCGCAATATCGACAATCTCCCGCAGGATGTTCGGAACCGGCTCGAAGGTTTCGAGACGATGACCAGCACGCATGATATCGCTGCGATGGATCGTGCCACCAGTGGTGTTGACGCCATTATCTGTTCCTTTGCCGCCCTTCCTGAAATGTTCATGGAATCGCAGATGTTGCTGATTAGAGCAGCCGAGCGTGCTGGAGTGAAGGTACGTACCACCATTTTGTCTTCGAGCAATCGACTAAGAGGCTTCTGAGGTTTTCCACGCCACCTCTTGGAACTACGACTGGACGCTGTCGCCCGGTTCCCATGAAATATATGACGATATGCGGGCCTTCTCTCACCATGTAGCGATCAGCTCAACAATCAAGGCGATCTACATGTTCACCGGCGCAATTGCCGATTACTACTTTAAGAGGAGCCGTTATGACTGGGACCCGGACACGAAAACCTTCAACTTCCACGGTCCATCGACATTCCCGACCCGGTATACTACCGCCGAAGACATTGGCAATTATGTGCTTGAGGCCATTACAGCTCCTGAAGCCGCAAACGGAGGCTTTGTTCGCGTGCAGAGCTTCGAAGCTTCCCCCGAGGATATCGTTAGCGCATACAGTGCTGCGAGAGGAGGTCACGTCACCGCGAAGCTTAACTGCTTAGGCTCCATGAAGGATGCAGAGTCCAAGCTCAACGAGGGAAGAGCCAAATTTGGAAAGAGCGGCTGGTACAACTATCTTCGATATTCCTATCAATATCATATCCCGGCTCGATCATGGGATTATGAGCCCGTGGATGTCGCACGTTTCCCAAACGTGAAGCAAACTAGCTTAGAGGAATTTTTCCGGCGGAATCCCGAGATATAGTTTTGGTTTCGTTCTGAACAGGTCATAATAATCTCTTCAAGGAGATTTCAGAGCCCTTAGCCTGGTTCCGTAATATTTTGCTATGTTTTAGCCCACAAGGAGATCGCCAACGGTAAAACGGAATCTAGGCTAATGAGCGTCACTTCTTCATCATTGTATAGAAACTTTAGATGGTAGGTTCGATCGTATCCCAGACCTTGGATCGCAGCTCCAAAAAGTTGGCTGAAGAAATGGGCAGATGGACACGACGTCCACGTTTTCTAGCCGATCACAACCACCATTGATAACATCGGAGTACAACAATCTTCTTCGTCGACTGACGCTAAATGGCAACTGTCTGGCTCGAAACGTAGTGGTCAGTGGACCAGCGGGTTTGATCTAACAATAAGTGATGGTTACAAACACAGCAGCGATGGACCGGTATTGGATCAATCTGTAACCGACCACGAAAGCCGTATCAACGCTCTGGAGATATTGCGACAAGAAGTTGGTAGGCCACCGACGCCATCAAGAATGATGATTAAGTGCAGGAATTCTTGTTGTAGAAATCGGTAAAAAAAAATTGCACTGTCGATTTCGCAACTGTTTGGTAGGGGGCGGCTGGTCGAGAAAGGGTTGCGGATAATGGAAAAAGTGGGCCGGCTGATCGCTTCGCTAGACGTGCTACATCCAGAGCACGCCTAAAACATCGATGCATGAACATGAAACGGAAGCCTCACCTACTAATCTACGGTTCTATAAAAGGTCCAGCACCCCATCTTGAAAATCCTCAGTGGAAGCTGAGGACGAAACGGGTTGGAGTCCAATATCGTGTTTCTTTCCATTCTGTTCCTATACTCTCAATATCCGAAAACCAACTCACCATATCTCTGATTGATCACAGGATTTCCTCCATGAATCGTCTTACTCAGGCCTGTACCCATCCCGGCTGGGAACAAATCCAGCCACGCCCTTCCCGTATCCCTCCCAACCCCGAAACTCAGTTACAAATTTAACCGCAGCCTTCAAATAGAAATGTTCCTTGCGACCAAATGTCTCCTCGAAAGTCTTGGGGGCCCGAGTCACTTTAAAAAAATGCACGTCCAAAGCCCACTTGTGGCCCAATGCCGTGTTAAGAACCCATTCCCAATCGCGGCCGCTGAGCTTAATGGCTTCTATAGTCTCGAGGCCAAAGCTTGGGCGCTGCTGACAGATATAGGTCATGATCCCGAAGAGGGCGTACTGTCGCAAGACAGAAACACGCTGCTGTGGCGGAAAATAGTGCCACAGGACTCGCAGGGCATGCGCTACCGTCATGATATGCGCATCGTAGAAATCGAAGGAATCACGTGGGTTGCCGTTGCTCAGAGCGACGAGAACGGACAGGTCGCAACACTCTTCAAAGCACCGCAAGGGATCATCCACCTCCCAGGCATTCCAATGTTCCAGCACAACAGCGAGATGTTCTGGTTTCTGTAGGACTTCAAGGTTCGCAATTCCAGGTTCCGTGAAGAGCCCTTCGAGTCGCACATCAGTACGCACATTTTCGAACACAGCAGACAGTGAAGCTGTCTTATAGGTGGCAGTATTAGGTGAAGGCTGATCCAGGAGATAATGTAGCGGGTTGTACTCCGTGCAGCCCTGGCTCAGGGCCTGACTTGCAACCTCTTTGCTCCGGAATTCGAAGGCATACGCCAAGTGGATGAAGGGATGGCCAACTGTCGGTGGGTCAGTGTACTCAAGTGCATGCGGCTGTTGGATTCAAATAGCGCTGGCTACTTACGTCCTCCAGTGAATCCATTGATGATCGGTCGGAGTCCAGAGTACAGATATTCTTCCAGGACCTTACCCCAATCTCCTTGCCTCTCTTGTACTTGATTGTCGAAAAAGTCCTGATACGCAACAGTATACCTACATTCAGGGTGAGCAGTCACCCAATCCCTTAGTCCTTTGTTACAAGGATCCTTCAGGTCGGTCCACTTACTCTTTCTGGCCCAGGAAACTCCTCCAATTGCCCTCGGAGATTACATCGCCGCGAATGAAGCCACGGGCGATAGGCACAAGCTGGGTGATCTCATGCTCGTACGACCTCTTCAGCTGGTCGCTCTTGGCGCCAAGAGCGTAAGCTGAACCCAGAAGCTGTAAGCTGGTTGTTAGATATGAGATCTTCCGTCACCACTCGATGAAACGAAGATGTAATTGCGCGATGCGACATACATGGGGCAGGTGGCTGTGGAGAATCAGATCGGGGTCGCGCAGCGGAGCCACCGTAACATGGCCAGCTTCAAGTAGAGCACGCAGCGTTTGAGTTCTCTCATCTGGGAACTTGGTTACATCGTAGACAGGGGCTGGTGGGAGATCTTTGAGCTTAGATGAAGGAGGTAGTCGAACGGAAATTTGTCCCAAGGTACCGGAGTTGGAGGACATCGTCGGAAGATAATGAGACATATATGCATGTATATGTATGGAAAGCGAGCTGAACAAGTTGGATAGGTAGCTCTGTGGGTTTAACTACTCGATTTAAATTTTACACGCTTGGCAACACGTTCATATATCATCCCCCAGGAGCTATTTCCCTGAACAAATACAGCCTCTTGTTGACCGGCCATCAACTCTGGTAATAATGTCGTCGATCATACTTGAGTCCGTCATGACAGACGATTGGGGTAACTCGGATTTCGGGGATCCGACGGCGGGGTACCCCACCAGACACTGCTATACAGGGGAGGCAGACGTAGAGCGACGCAAACATGGCATCGAGGGGCAGCTTTAGGAGCCCTTCTAGGGTTTTGTTCCGCCAATTAGCCGTCACCTGCGGAATAGTAATCATTCATAGATGAATATAGTTTGCACCTTTACGCCCTTCAGTTTGTTGAATGGCGCAGAAGGCAAGCTACTCGAGATCACCATCTTCAGCTTGATGAAAATGCGCGGGATAGATGAGTATAACTGTTCACGATACCATACATAAGTTTCTCTCCCGTCCCTTCTTCCCTCTTCGCATAACACTCCCCTCAAACGATGTTGCCTCCATTTACCCTTAGAACCTGGCCAGTGATCCAGCCGCTGTCCTTCCTCCACAACAGACTAACAGCTGCAGCAATCTCGTCGGCGCGTCCAATGCGGCTGAAGGGGTGTTGACTTGCAATTAACCTAGCTTTGTTCTCGTCCATGGCCTTGTGGAATGACTCGGTGCTTGTTGCACCCGGGGAGATAGCATTAACGCGGATTCCTGCGCCGGCAAGGTCGCGTGCAAGCACTTTGACCATTTGGTTGATTGCTGCCTTGGTTGACACGTAGAGAAGGAAATGGGATGGCACAACGGCCGCGTCGGTCATGTCGGTAGAGATGAAGATGATCGTGCTACCAGACGGCATGTGAGGGAGGGCTTTCTGGAGACCTGTCAGTGTGGCTTCTGCACACAACCTGTCCCCCTCGGCAAGGAGCCTGGTGGTAACCCACCTGTGCTAGGAAACAGGGACCCTTGACGTTGACTGCAAAGGCTCGGTCAAAGTCCTCCTCGCAGAGGTTCTGGAGGTTCCGATCCGGAACAAAAGCGGCGTTGGGGATGAGGATGTCGACTTTTCCAAAGCGGGACACAGCGGCATTGATCAAATTGTTCGCCCCATCGACAGTCGAAATATCAGCCTGCACTGCTAAAGCACGCTCAGGTCCCAGGTGCAAAACCAGGGCATTTGCAGCTTTGACGTCCGACAGATAATTGATGACGATGTTGGCCCCTTCTGCGGCGGCTCGAAGGGCAATTTCTTTCCCTATGCCTTTGGAGGCGCCGGTAACGACGACCACGTAACCAGAGAGCGCCATGAGGTCGAGATGCTAGTAGAAATATCGATATCTTGTGTAGACTGCAAAATTGAGTGCGAGGGAACTGGCTAAATAGGCGATAAGTACCGGAATCTGTCCCCCGTGTTCGGTAATGCACTGCGCAAAAATGGCTCAGACAGAAAGGAAGGACAAAATTCCGTTACCTGATGATGGACAGACAGAAGGTGTGGGCCTGTATTCAGCATTGACCTAGATTGGGCATGGAGGAGAGCTACGGAGTCGATTAGTCACCGAGTATTTCTCGCTCCTTGGACAAATACAAATAAGCCATCATGCTGGAAGGTTGAGTACGTAGTATCCTGGCGAAATGAATCCCAGCAATGGATATTCAGCAGGCAGATTCGAGGGTCCACTAGCCTTCTGTCAGAAGGTTGGTGATCTACACTGTAGTAGAGATCAGTAAGCCGTACCCCACCGAAAGTACCCCACCCTCAAGAGCCAAACCCCACCAAGGTGTGAAAGCCCCACGAACATCATCGAGCCACCGATAGACCTTTGCTAGGCCTTGTTCCTCCCACCGCTATAAGCTATCTGCATACCGCTCCAGCGAGTCGGCTACGATCTTCTGCAGTTTCCATACAGCCCGACGATTTAAAATCAGTGCCCACGCGTAGACTAAACGGACGGCATCAGGCTTCTGGGCTCGACTGGCAGGTAAATCCACCTCTGACAAAATCTCACGGACCAGCTTGACCTGTTCTGCCTCCTCAGGTGACCACTGGGACTCGGGACGGTTCTGCGTTTCTTTCAACCACGCACAGGAGAATAAGCCTAAGTGCAATGTTGGTTAGAGAAGGGCACATGGCGGTATAGTCTGGCCGATATCCATCTGTATACTCACAGCATTCTACAGAGAATAGATGAACTTCGAAGCTCTGGAAACACGACAGCCGTTGCTCTTTCAACGCCATTCCTAATTTGACGCGTGTAGCTAAGGCACCGATTGCGTGCATGACAATTCTCATCGTCAGGTGCGCCTGAGAAACCGGGATCACCAGCTGTTTAAAGCTGCTTTCTATAGTTTCCGGGCGTAGGGATGCGATGGCCGCCCTTACTCCGGAAAAATCAGCCCCGGTCCACATATAAGCCAAGCGAAACAGTGCGGCAGGATTTGCTGTCACGGCACTGTACGGATTCCGCGGCGAGACGGAGGATTCCACATTGTCTTCCCAGCATGTGTGCCACCTTTCTAGCGTGACTTCGAATTTTGAGAGATATTTCGCAAGGTCTGATGATCCCAACCACGCGTTCTGCTGAAATCCCCACAGACCCTGCAAAATCGAATGCAAGAGTACATACGTTCCGTAGACACTAACAGTCTCCGCCTGCAGAGGCGACGGACAGAGGAGAGCAGCTAGCGCTTCACCCAAACAGGTCCTAACCCGAACACAGCCCATCCTAACCTGTAGCCACGACTCCATAGTAGGGCTTGCCCACTCAGACTCATTGCACGGTAGCGGGATGCTGCTCATTTCATGAACCAGGAGAGCAGGGGTGATATGGAAACAGATAGTCAAGACGTTCAAGGTTGTAAAGGCGGCCCATTTGGTCCTGAGGTTCAGTAAGAATATCTTGGACTTTGCAATTATCAGCGGTTGCGGAATCTCACCGTATAACCATCTCTTCCCTAATCCAATCCTCCCACAATTCTGGGGATTGATACTCGAAGTCCTGATGCGTACTTTGTGAACCCATCCAGCGGACAACCTAGAGTTTCACGTCATATTCAGTACGACACACACCATAAGTTGAGAGGTCATACACTGGCCAGAGCAGACGCCCACGACACTGCGTTGCGGAATAGCTCCTGCTCCCCGCTACGCATGCCATACGATATTAAAATGAGAAGCGATTGCATTGCCCAAAGAGGCGTTGCGGACGCAGAGGAAGCGACAATTCCCACCTCGGCTCAGTCAGCAATGGAGCTGGGGTAAGTGTACATCATAGACCTACATGCATCGTGATGGAGTATCTTGCCGCGCTGTATAGGGCATGCGCTATATCGTATTCTTTGTAGCAACCCGCGCCTATTACCAGCATCGCCAGCAGGAGGCAAGGATGTGCGTCCTCAGTCTGCCAAGTTGGAACATGGAGGAAGGGATGATAATCAAGGAAGCACTCGAAGAAAGTCACAAGAAACCTCTCCAGGCTCAAGCGGGACGGGAAATCACTAATACTTTTGATTCCTGCCTGCGGAAATACGTCAGTGAGGTTACCCAGTGTGATACCATAGGCACCTACAGGTTCTAATACGACTTTCGCTTCGGTGAAAACTTGGATCCTCTTCCGGTCTGAGAGTTCCAAGGAGCCCGTCCAGGGTGACGGGTGTCGCACCTCGGCTGGGGGTTGACTGGGCGCAACGATTCCTAGAACCCGAACCATCAGTTTGCAGGACTCGCCGTGTCGCACATTCAGGTCTTACCTGAGAAATTGCCAAAGTGCTCTACATTCAGAGGTGGCTGCCAGTCAAAGTCCGAGAGGAAAGCATTGTAAATGTAGTTATCCATAAATAGGCTTGGGGAGTGTGCACCCATGGCACCTGGAGCCATATCCCCGGGATTGACCCCTTGCGAGCGATGGGCGACATGCTCCTGAGGCGAGGCGATCGCCACCTGGGCAGGCTGTGAGGAAGTTGGTACAGGAGGGTCTGTAGCCGCTCCAACCATTTCAGGAATACTTGGGTGACATCGGACATGGTGCCGCTTGATCACGTCCTTCCGTGTGAAAGTTGCGCTGCAATAACTGCAGCTGAACGGTTTCTCGTTTCGATCTGGTACAGTCAGCCTGCTGCAGAATGTCCAGCAGAAACAGGGGACAAACGGGAGCGCTCATGCCGTGTGAGATGCTCGGTCCGTGCAAACGACCGGGCACAGTAGGTGCATTTTAGTGAGGCGCGACGGTGCCTTCCTTTTGTACTAGACATTGGGGTCATCGTATGTCGTTGTAGCACAGGGGACAGGAAGAAAGGAGAGGTAGGCATGAAGATATTTGTTCTGACATGTCGATCACCAATGACTAAATGACCTCACTATCCCAAAGGGCTCATTCAGGGCATCAATCCCTGAAGTGGGTTCGGCCATCGGCACCATTTCGCCCAAATGCATCCGAGATTGTGTTAGGTTGGTCCACAGCTATATGGCACATTCACACCGGGCGGGTAAGGAGATGAGTGGGAAGCGATGAATGGACACATCGACACTTCTCATTGCGCACATCAAAGGAAGTTTTCTGCAAGCTGCACAGCAGAGTATTGTCTCAATTTCATCGGATGAATTTAATTTTGTATATTCTAAATTCAATAGTGCCACTGAAGTCTAGAGAATGTGAATATACATTGGACGCCGTAGTCCTTCTTTGATACTATACATCTCTCTCGAATTTGGTGGGAGTTTACGCGATTCATGGGGGCGTGTTCGAGAGACAAAAACAACAAAATCCAGGTTGCACTGCTAGCATAGGAGCGAGATGATGCATCTACACGTCGACCAAAACTAGGAGGAATCGTAACTATTGAAAATGTCACTATACTTGAGCGAAAGGGGCAGGAGTATGGCGCTTTAAAGGAGAAGGATCGCCTATACGGGAAGTGGAAGGAGTTAAAGATCAAACTTTTGGAGTACACCTTTAGACCGTGGGATCATTCGACTCACTCAGGATATATAGGGGAGATTAGGCATCTCGGGCTTTCCACTTATATACCGATTTCTGCGATGTCCTGAAAGTTTGACAGTTTTCGTGTCAATAATTGTGCGTTGAGCTAGCAGGGTCGCCGTATGCGGGCCACCCTCGAACGATGAGCGTGGACGGCCCAGTTACCGGAAGCTGCGAGGCAAGCAAGGCCTTGCTATGTTGATAAAAGGTGGATAAAAAGGTTAAGGACAAGACTAATGCTGACCGCACCAGGTTTTATCGTGCCGCCTGCTGTTCCGTCCGTCGTTCCGTCCGTTGTTCCGTCCGTCCCAGACCTGCTCTGCAACTAACTGAATTCAGCATTGGCACTCGTCCTGTGGTATAGATTGAAATACAGCAATCCCCAATGCTTTACGTTATTACCGGTATCTCCATCACCATCAATGCCCCGATTGGCCAGTGATTTCCTTACGTTCCGAAACATTCGGTATACACTTTCATTGTGGTAAGAATGACTGGGGCAAACATGGTTTGGGAACGGACAGTCGTCTGACTCCGCTTCCGCGTCTCCAAAAGTCACTGACTTTAGGGAGCTTTATCCCATCATGGCCTTTACATGGATGGCAAGACCATTAAATTCAGATGGTTCGCTGATACGGATGATGCCATGTCCTACACAGCACAAAACTGTGCGTGGATATAACAAATGTACAGGCCCTGCGTGGATGCCTTGAGAAGAAGATAACACTTCCAAATAGAAAGGAAAGATTTTCGTGCCGAGTTTGGATCACGCATGTTAAGAAACAAGTAAAAGGACTATTACATACTGTAACTCGGTTGGTGACGGGTTTCAGGACTCCCCAGCGACAATCTTTCGCGGCTCTAGATCCGATATCCTTCCGCCACATGACTATAAATTCACCTTCGTGTAGAAACTCGTACAGATATGTTACTGTAACAGTGTCGACTCTCAACTATCTCAATTCACAAGTCAAAAAAAAAACACCTTTAGCCCTCTCAATCATGCTTGTCCTCGTCGCTGGTGTCACGGGAAACCTGGGTTCCCGTATGATCGACAGCTTCACTTCGAGAGGCCATCAGGTCCGCGGACTAGGTCGCAATCCATCCAAGCTACCCAGCGAGCTCCGCCAAAAGTTGGAGAGCTTTGTCGAAGTCAGCTCCTTCGCTGATATCGGCGGCCTAGAGAAAGCCTGCCACGGCGTCGATGCCGTCGTTTGCGCCTACCAGGGACACCCAGAGCTCGTGGTGGAGGGTCAACTACTCTTGCTCCGCGCTGCAGAACGAATGGGGGTAAAGCGCTTCGTCGCTAACACTTGGAACTGCGACTGGCGCGATATGACTTTGGGAATGCAGGAGACATACGACCCCATGCTCATGTTCCAGCAGCTTGTCAAGCTGACCTCGACCATCCGGCCCGTCTACATTTTCACGGGTGTTCTGGCCGAAGTGCTCTTTTCGGTGCCGGGCCATGGCTCCTTCACGCCAGCGAACAAGGGTGTCTGGGATCCTAAGGATAAGCGGATGGAATATTACGGGGACGGGGAGGATATCTGGTACTGGACCTCTGAGCGCGACGCTGCAGAGTTCACGGCGGAGATTGTGCAGCTGGAGGAATGTGAGCAAGGTGGTTACTGGAATGTTTACTCGGGTGCTCAGTCCCTACTCGACATTGCCCGGACTTATGAAAAGGTAAAAGGCAGGAAGGTGACGGTCGTCTGTAAGGGTTCGATGGAAGATCTCAGAAGAGAGGCCCTTGAGGCTAGGACCAAAGCGACGAGACCCTTTGAGTACTTCGAATATTGCGGTCTCTTCTACCAGCTCTACACTAACGACGGGTCATATCGGCACCCTTACGTTATCAGCGAGAAGCTACATGTGGAGACGACCTCCTTGGAGCAATTTCTGAGCCAGAATCCATCCGTGTAGCATGTGCTGCATGGTGTATCTGTGTATCGTTCATTTCGAAAGTATGCTCTCAGCTAAGCATTGCCACTCTTCCAATGATCCTTTACCAACTTGATTAGAAATCCTGAGTAGCTTCCAAGACCTGGCATACAACTTGTCCGTAGTTGACTCTTGCAGCCATTCGTAAGCGGATCGGTCATCGGCCTGTCGCCATTTCCGGACCCGACAGCTGTTCCGTCCGGGTCAGTGTCCAATTACAAAGGTAACCGCAGCATAGAGAGTTTAATAAAGTGGCTTCGAAAACAACAAGTCTTCAAAGATCCTGGAAATTCCAATATTACGATATCGGAAGTCACCAAAGCAGCAAAATCACAATACCGTCCACAATACTGTTCGCAATTACTGTTCACAATATGACTACTTTGACCAAAGTTCGGGCATCAAACAAGCAGCTCACAGCTATCACAGTCCCGCAAGTCGCGGTTTTCGTTGGCGGAACAGCGGGAATTGGCAAGGCAGCCCTGACAGAGCTGATTTCTACCGGCTTCCCTGTGAAGGCGTACATAATCGGTCGCGATGAGGCGGCGTTCGAGCCTACTCTGAGCGAGTTGAGGGCTTTAAACCCATCTGCCACGTTGGTGTTTCTCCAGGGGGAGATCTCTTTGCTGGCCGAGGCCAAGCGCCTGACAGATATCATCCTTATTCGTGAGGGTTGTATTGACTTGCTTTTCCTCTCGGCTGGCTTCCTCCCTTTCCTTGGACGACAGGGTACGTCAGACCCCAACCAAAATACAATCACTTTGCCCGCGTATATTCAGCTTGAACAGCTTATCTATTAGACCAAGATTGTTTGGTTGCTGATAATTTTTACACTAATTGCAGAGTCTAAAGAAGGAATCGAGCTATCCACAGCCGTGGCGTACTACAGCCGACAGATTTTCATCCGCCGTCTCCTTCCCCTCCTCCGGGCCAAAGCCCAAACCACCCAGGCCCTGCTGGGTGCGTCTTTCCGGCCACGGATCGTGAACGTACTCGCTGCGGGCGCTGAAATGAGTACCGAGAACTTATTCCTCGATGACCTTCAGCTCAAGCAGAACGGCCATTTTAGTGTCCCTAGCTATGCGGGGCATGTTGCTACCATGACCTCCGTGAGCCTCAAGCGGTTAGCCGAAAAGGCAGAGAACAAGGATATCGTGGTGATGCACCACCACCCTGGCCTGGTGTGTACTGAGATCTTCAAGAAAAGCTGGGGTGATCAATGGGATAGCAGCAAAGAACATGCCGGACCCCCTGCCCCTGATGATATTGAGCGCTCGACTCCTGCTGAAGCTGGAGAGCGCTCGCTTTACTTGATGACGAGTGCTAAGTATGGTGGGGTGGGTGCCCCAATGGGGGAAGGGGAGGCTGCTGGGCTGACTGTACGCGGGACGAGGGATGGGGCTCTCCTGTGTGTGGGCGATAAGCTAGAGACTTTGAGCAGCGTTTCTCGGGTTCTTGACTCTCTTGAAGCCAGCGGGGCTGCTGAGACGATCTGGACTTATACTGACAAGGTCATCAAGGGTTACTTGTAACTTGACTATAATCCGTGTTCGGCGGACTCAGGTTGTATTGTGAATGGATGTACAGAATCTACGGTGTAATTATTGCATGCCTAGCTTCCAGAATATCAAGCCGGATGTGAATACTGGCGAGAAGGCACTCGTGGTATGGGCTTCCGGAGGCTCCTTTCGTCATCTCGGACGGTGTGAACGTTGTATTGGATAGAATTGACAATGCAACATGAGGAAGATACCAGGGCCTTTCCTGTCTTGGGATATGGAGGACTTCCCTGGTGATAAGATCAAGAGCAGCATTATCGACCACGCAGTTAAGCCAAGTTAAGCTACGGGGTGTCTTTTTTCCTGCGAGAGTTGCTGTGCATTTTCCAGGGGATGAAGTAGCCGGAAACTTCAGTCAAGTACTGAAAAGAGTGGAAACAATCTACTTCCGGCTGCATTGCTGGCTATAGCACTTTCTTGTTATTGCTGTGCTTCAAAGGAATGTATATTTATTCACATCTGAAGAATTTGACGATTTATATACATAGCCGCCTCTACTAAGCAACTCCACCGCCGTTCGGAAGGTTGGTCTGCTTCGCAACGATAATTTTCACCTCAACGATAATTTCGAAGCCTTTTTGGCTTACTATCCACCACCACTGACATGAATTCCTATCCTGAAATTGAGAGTCGCATTTAGAAGGCCTGCGAAGCCGCTAGACGCGTCGAAAATCCGAATATTAGCGCGTTGTCGCGTGAATTCGATGTTCCTTATCCGATGACCGAGAGCATTGAATTCCTCCTTAATAATGCTGGCGTTATGGCTTGCCCCTACATGCCAGCTTGGGACTGGAAAGACCAAAGGGAGCGCCTGTAGAGTTGCAGTTTGGGACAAACCACCTTGGGCGTTTCTTATTAACGATGCTGTTGGTTGACATGATCGGACCCCGGTTGAGCTGCCCGCACCCTCATCGTATCTGCAGCCTCCCATCGATTCAGCGAAGGCGGTTTCGCTGACCGTGACTTTTCAGTATGAGACTTGGAAGAGACAACATAGCTTTGCGATTGACTGGTTGGGCGACTATTGATAAGACAGAGCGACATACCATTCCTGAAAACTTACGCTCAATCTCAAACGGCCAGCAGGAAGGCGTTGGCGTCCAAGTTACCAAGCGCTGATCTCACATTTGTCCCTTCAGCCCGGAAGTAAGTCGCTTCTCGAATTTCACCACGGTATTCCCTGTCATACTAGGATTGCATAAACAAGTCATTGCCACCAGCTTGCCTCGACACATGAATAGTCATCGACCTGAAACTGCTGTGATCGAGCCCATACGAAGTGTAAGTACGATGTGTGCCTGACATATTGAGCATGACTGGCAGGATCCAGTTCCAAATCTCTAACATCTTGAGCCCAAAACTGTACATCAAGGATGTGCGACCATAAAGGTTGCGCTCAGAATCCAGCTTTACAAGGTATGTGCGGATACGTTTCCTAGACTGGCCATCTAAGCCTGACCGACTAAAGCTTTCTCGAACATATCTGAATGACTGCCGGTTGTAGTCCAGCGGCTGACTTTGCGGTGGACAAGATTGAAGCTGAGCGACTTTGGACATTGAGCAAAAGCCTGGTGGGCACTTAGACATCAGTTTCGTTCAATGGAGCTAGGGGTGCTGACGGACTGGATACCTTACCCCCCTACTGGCTAAATTATTGGCACCGCTGACTCTGAGATAGTTCTGTGTTAATTATATATTCTGTTTGTCGGTCCTGCTCCTATGTATGACATTCCGTGTCACTGCGGCCCCGAGCTGGACCCAGTGTACCGTAACTACGGCTGGGGGTACCGCATGTTAACCATATAAGACGTATGGAAGTCAACAATATCTGGAAGTTTATAGTGACCGAATCTGATTGTATAACTTCACGATAAAGGCAGAGCGAACGACGCCACAGACAAACAGTAGTTAATGCGGAGTAGGATTTCTGTGTTGATACTAGAAATGCGTCGCAAATTTCACTCCCCCTTTATAATAGATACCATCTCAATCAAACTGAATCAGATAAAGCAGCTCCCTCGGAGTTATGCTTCCCATAGCATGTTACTCTGCCAAGCTCGTCACGAACAGATTCTTCGACAGGATATCATCTCTGAGAGAAAGCAGCTTCTGAACATCCCAGTTCGCCCAAACAAATCGCCCAGCAAGAAACTTTGCCTCTTCAGTAGCCGTCCACACGATGGAATCGCCGACCAGCTTCCCTTCCGTGGACGGGAAAGCCCCTCCTAACTGAGACTTGGCGAGCATGTCTGTATCGACAGCCCCTGGGTGGACGGATATAAACCGTGCGACTTGGTGGTCAATATCGGCCGACACAGTTTCTACCCATCGAGCAAGAGCAGCCTTGCTCGCCAAGTAAGCTGACAGATTTGGCACACTCGGTCCATATGCACCCGCTGTATTCAGTGTTATCACTACCGCGGGTGTTGCCCCGTGTTCCAGGCGATGGCGTACGTAGGCTTGTGTGAGAAGGGCTGTACCGAGCACGTTGATAGTAAAACCAGACCAGTATTCCGACATATTGGCGCTGAGGAACGGCTCCGGGGTCGGCATGTATCCGGCGTTGTTAACGAGAATATCTGGCGAAAATTCGAGGGATTCAAAGATCCGGTTGATGTCATCCTCAGAGGCAAGATCTGCTACCTTGTAGCTGACGGATGTCCCAATCGTGATTCTGCCCGTCCTACGAGTAGAATGCGCCCTACGCCGTGCTCGGCAAAGGACTTCGCCACGTTAAACCCGATTCCATGTCCACCACCGGTTATCAGGACTGACCGGCCGGAGAGGTCTGCTCGCCCGAGGGCGTCCGCTAATCCAGCGTAGGGTTGGAAGTGTAAAGACTTCATGGAGAACCAAATCGCAGCCAGATAAAGTTCGAATAGAAAGTCCTCAGGAGGAGATTGACTAGTCGTTGGGACCCTGACTCCCTACTTAAACTAACGATTGCAACCGGACGGATCCGGACCCTTGGTGCGGGTTTTCGGCCATTACAACGGAAGTCCGCCCGAAAACTTCCAGTAAAAGCTTCAGACCAGCCGTGACATTCCTGATCAAGGAATCAATTTGTCAGCGGCATGACGGTCAGAAGCTTCCTCTAGCAGATTCGTCTGCCCACAGTGAAAGCTCTTTTCGGTGTAGTTTTAATCGTCATCTCCGTCCTCCTGGGTAATGGTGTAACGACACTTATCGACGCGTCAGGCAAGTCCACCCAAGTATACAAGCTCATCACATGATCGGATACAGGCACAAATGCACGGTGTCAGTGACTTCGTCTGAAGGGCCCATCTACTATCGGAGCTTTGCCTATAATATGTGACATGGTATACCCGGAATTTAACCTGGTACAACAATAAGTTGTCACAAATCTCTTGTCCTTAGGTCGGGTCGGGGTGTATGAACTCCGGGTTGAACGGCTATCAAGTCAACGGTGGGCCCCCTTTTCTCACTTTAATTCATATAATGATAAATCCGAGACTCGAAATTCAGTTCTACTGTTCCGCTGCATTCCGTACAGAAAGGGTTTGAAAGGAGAATCAAGTAAATCACACATCATTAGGTGGCTGTCGCGTTTATAGTAGAACGGACAGATATACAGGCTAAAACCGTCAGAACGGGCAGTTATGTTTTGAGGACATCGGCAACAGCATGAATGAGCCCCCGGAACAATGGATCAAGTTCCTTCTGCAGTTGTTCTTTGCTAAGCCCCTCCGGTAGATCAACCTCGGCCGTCCACGTAAAGGCGGTGCGACCCTGGTCTAACGCCTTCAACTTCATAGTGCCCACCGATTCGGTGAGGAGGTCGTTCCTGAAAACCGAAAAGCGAACAACGTGGTTCTCAACATCGACGTAGTCCAAACGCTCCCATGCAATACGGCCAGGCTCGTGAAAAATGTACGTCCGAACACTGCCAATGCCGTATCCTTTCAGATCGACGCTCTTCATGTCCGGAAACCACAACTTCTCGCAGCCGAAAGACGAGATCACGGCCCAGACCTCGCCGATAGGTACGTCGACAATCTCCGTAACGGAGCTAATCAACTCTAAAACCATCTTCGTCTGATTCTGTAATGTTTCGTCAGCGGCAAGTTTGACGCTTTGTAGTTTGCCGTAAGGTATTCGGTCCGTTAGGATAGGGTTCAGTAGGGAGTGATTATGGATCTCATACTCACCACGCAGGTCACGTCAGCGCTAGAGAGGAGCACTTTAAACAGTCAAGGGTGCGAGCTTGTCGATTCTCCGTCAATGATGCGAAAACAATCGGGCTTCTAGTGTATTTAATTTAGCAATTCAATAAGGTTTCGGGTTAACTCCAGGAATAGCGGATTTATAAGCGGAAAGAGCCATCGGACGGATTTCAAGTACCAACTCCAGAAATAGCGGATTTATAAGCGGAAAGAACCATCGGACAGATTTCAAGCATGAACTCCACTGTTTACGTCTTACGTGTTATAGGCTTGGAGCCACGAGCTCATTTGGAGAGCAAGGGTGAAGGCTACAAATAACGAGGAGAGCCCCTGATAGGCATCTAAAAGTTGTCTGTACCAGCAATAGCACAATCACTTTACTGCCTACATGATCATTGCCGCATTCCCAACCATGGCCATCGTCAAGGTATACGAGTATACTGGAACAATCCGTGCCCCTATCGGAGAGGTTTGGGCTCTTCTTTCTGCTTTTGGTTCCCCCAGATTATGGATGCCCGACTGTATCCTCACGACTGTCGAGGGGTTTGGTATCGGTTCGAAGCGTACAATCGCTTTTGGCGCAAATCCAAACGTTATGATCCGTGAGACCCTCCATAGCGTTGACGTCACAAAATACAGCGTTCGTCTCCATGTCGACCGCGACGATCTTCCGGGTATTGATTCTTATGCCACCTTCTTTTTGAGGCAAATTTCCCGCTATGAAACAGAAATGACATGGATTGGAGAGTCCTCGATCCCTGACGAAGAGGGCAGGGCTAACCTCAGGGTCTGGCTTGAGCGCACGTACAAGGGATTCGAGAAAAATTTGAACAAGTTACTGGCTCATTAACCCACGATAAAGGTTATAGAGTATGTTCAGACCTGTGTCACACGCGGATTTCTCATTCAACGTCGGCTGACCCGCAATTATTAGACCTTGGGAAGCTATCCAACGGTGTTGGCCATACCTGGTCAATGTAGCAAGAGCTAGAGCAAGGTACAATGGATCCAAATATCCAGTATATGCAAGGGCGGGAGTCCGTGACGCAGAGGTTCGATCAGCAAGAGACAACTCTTTGTGCGAAGAATTACATATCGAATCTTGGAGCAGCAAACTTGGAAGCTATTTTGATGTATTTAACCATGTCAGAACTTCTCGGCGTCTGTGTGGTATGGGCATGAGATTTATGGTAGCACATTTTCGTCGCCCTCTCACCCCTCCGCGCACCACGCCAGCTCGGTCAGTGTTCTTCTAGCTATGGCTCTAGATTGAAAGGGCAAATACCTGTAACCTCTTCTGAGTACCTTCATCCTCTCGTATGTCTAGGTTGATGCGCAGGCGTTCCTCCCTTAGGACGATGGCACAATACCGTTAATCGGGTTCCTAATACGCTCTCAACTGCGTGCCAGTAGTTAACCTATTCCCTAGACTACAAGCCCAACCTGCTGACTTCGTTAGGTCGTTCTAATTACACGCTAAAATCATGAAGCGGTGAGCCCCCTACCGCACGCTTAAAGCGACCGTTTTGCCCATTTAGTCGCATACTAGGAAGCGCGTTTTATGAAGCGATTCAGAACACCTACTTGCCTGTCTACCATGGCCAACAGTCGACCTTCGACTCCTCCGACCTACTCAGGTCGCCTTGACCGCCACACTCGCGTGCGAATTTTGACCCTACACGACGCCAGGTTCACCTACTAACAGACAGTCGACCATCTAGGTACTATAACCTATAACCTACCGCCAGGTTCATTATACCTGCCAGGCTCAAGCCGCTACTCTGAAAAAGACGTGTGGTTAACCAAGCAAGCTTTCTATTACAGAAATAGGCAATATAATTAGTTTTATTACTTCCTCCAAGCGCGTCGAATGTCCTATAAAAAAAGTTATTAAAGAATTTAGTTTACCGGTTGCTGCGTCTACTTTAGTCCGTTAGTTAAAGAAAAAGGGCTAGAAACGCTGTATGGTGCTTCGAAAGCCGCTACTAAGCAATTATTACAAAGTAGCTGTCCAGTCACATGGCAGACTGTTTTTGTGTTGGCCAATAGGCCCAAGCTGGTCAGCATTTAGCGTGCTCAGCAATGACTTTATATTGTTGGCATCATCCTGGTAATCTTCGGTTATCTAGCCTTCTGTGGATCAGCCTGATACAAATGTGGTCCGCAAAACCACGTTCCCCACTAGCCTAGATGCAAAACGCGGATGTATATAATACTGATCACGGGTCTCCCCTTACATACTCCTTCGAGCTCCCAAAATTCAAATCAGCCACTAGAGAAAGTGCCTATCATTTTCCAAGCAATGGTGGATCCAACGAATGTGCTCATCACAGGTTGTAACCGGGGTACTGCCGTTCCTCCCAACATTTTGACCCTCGAGTTGTAGCTGAAAATCATTCTAGGAATCGGACAGAGACTTCTCGCGGCCATTCTCTCGAGGGCCAACCACATCGTTATCGCAGCTGTGCGAGACCCCCGTAGCACCGCTTCGCAAGCTCTCTACGATCTCCCACATGGACCAGGGAGCAAAATTATCGTGCTCCAGATTGACAGTACTTCCACGACCGACGCGTTTGCCGCCGTTGATACTCTTAAATCCAAACACCAAATCACAAGGCTTGATCTTGTCATTACCAACGCTGGTATTTCAAAGTACATTGGCAAGGCGGATGTGACACCGGCCGAGGAAATGCTGGATCACTTCAAGATAAATTCCATGGCTCCTTTGCTTCTCTTCCAGGCTACGTCCGCGCCGCTTTCGCTTTCGGCTAAACCAAAATTTGTTGCCATGTCCTCTGGTGCGGGAAGCATCGGATTAATGGATAAGCTGCCTGTCCCAAATACCGCCTATGGCTCATCTAAGGCGGCTCTCAACTTCATTATGAGAAGGATTCACTTCGAAAATCCCCATTTAATTGTATTCCCCGTCAACCCCGGTTGGTTGCGGACCGAGGTTTGTCTTCTCTCACGTTCCCATTCAGTTCGGCCTAATTGACGTCTACTAGTTGGGAAACCATGCTGCTCGCAGTGTAGGGCTTTCAGAGGCGCCTGTTGCTATTCAGGATGGTGTGAAAGGTGTATTGGATGTGATAGACCACGCCACGAGAGAGGACACATCAGGAAAGTTTCTCTCTTGGGATAAGGATGAGCTTGTTTGTAGAAATTCGAATGATTACATGAAAATTAAATGACTCAAATTATTAATAACGCGATTAAAACCACGGCAGTTGATTCTATTTCCCCATGTCTTTCCATGCCACTGGTGATGATTAAGGCAAAGTTTAGAATATTTAGATGACAACAATTTAATGGGATCCGTTGTCAACGCGCAATCCGGACTTTGTTTGGCCCGGGTTGTTTGCCGCCAGCAGACATTATCCGCCTAGACGTAGAGCCCCAACCACGTCGAAAACATGCCAAAATTTACCCCAGATATAAATTAGCCAATTCCGCAACCTGCTTTTTATCGAACCTTTGGCTCAGGTGACCATACCTTTAATAATAGGTCAAGAGGAATTCCCAGCTAGATTAGTGTCAGATAGATCTTAGATTAATAAGGGAAAAAAAATGAGAGAAAAGTGAGAATTGATTCTGAATTCCGATCAATTCTGCTTAGTCTAGTCGCTCAGAAAACAAAAGGCGCAGCACTGTAGCAGCCATTCCCCAAGAAAATGGAGATGAAGGCCAATTTGCCCAAGGACGGAAATAACTGTTGCGGGTTCCCTGGAGCTAAATTTAGGACTTAATTCAGAAGCAGATTCCTGTTTGTGAGAGTTCTGCGTAACGACAACCAACCTCATCAATTTCGATTTCTTCTAATGCTAAAGCACTGTCGCGAAGTAACTTTCCCAGGGCTTTTGATGAGTCTCCATAACCTGCTCTCCAGCAAGTTCGTCGAAGAGCCTCCAATTCGCCTAGATGGCATATATTTAGATGGCATTGGCCGAGACATGTGCTGTCGATGACAATCTCGAGATCAGCCCGTTACAATAGCTCACAGGCCTGACCAGGTCGTCGTCTCCTTTATCTCCAACACGCCTTCCAGCAGAATGTTTTGGCTGCTCGACCCAACCAAGACTCTATACCGCCCTTTTTCGCACGTCCACACGTGTGCTTCCTGATCCCAAAATGCAGTAGTGAACCGATCAAATGGTATGCTCACACTGCGCGTCTCACCTGGCTGCAAAGTCACCTTTGCAAATCCTTTGAGCTCCTTGACTGGACGTGCGATGGACGACGTTGTTGCATCGGCAGCGATATACAGCTGGACGACTTCTGCTCCAGCCACGTCTCCCGAGTTACGAACATTAAGTGTAGCGGATGCGGTGTCGACAGCGAAATCGGAATAAGCAAAGGAAGTGTACGACAGACCGTGCCTGAGGGACGAAGCGAGTTAGCCGTAGTTTCGACAGAAATGATAGTGGAGCGGACGGACCCAAAGGGATAGAGCACATCTCGGAGGACTTTTTCGTAGTATCGGTAACCAACGTAAATGCCCTCGCCATATGTTACTTGCCCTCTCTCGCTTCCAAAATTGAGATATGTCGGGGTGTCTTCGATTCGCCGCGGGAAAGAAAGAGGTAGTTTTCCACTGGGATTGACGACCCCGAACAACACATCCGCAATGCCATTGCCTAGCTCATTGCCGCCAAACCATGCATGTAGATGGATCTTCACATTATCTGCCCAAGGAAGCATGTTGAAAGGCGTGCCGCTTTGGGTCATGAGAATGGCGTCAGGCGCCACGTCAAGGACAGCTGTGACCAAGGAGGCAACGGCAGGAGGCAGATCCATGTGAGACCGATCGAATCCCTCGGATTCGTGGTCTCGCGTCAGTCCAACCCCCAGTATCGTGACGTCTGCACGCTTCGCGGCCTCGACGGCCCGGGCGATAGCCAGCTCCGGATCGATGGCCTGAACCATTCCCAGGCGACCAGCGCCGCCACCGAAATTTACAACCCCCGGTTTCATGAGCTTGGACGATGGACCACTAGCGAATTCCACCCTAATCTTGTACAACTGATCCTTAACAAGATCCACGGTGGCCTTTTCCTCCCGGGTGCCTTTGCCGAAGAAGAAATTGCCCCCTCGTTGCACAGTAGTGTTATCGATTATAAGCTGGTCGTCGATAAAGAGGCTGCCAGAACCATAGACAGCAAGGCCGAATTCGAAAGGACCAGTGGCAGGAGCAATCAACTCGGCTTCAATGTCTGCGTAGAAGAGCCGGTCCAATTGTGGGTTGGAGAAGCCCATCAGCTGCCACGAAGACTCCTGTAGGATGGTTTCCTCAACCACGCGCCGTTCTTTGACGGAGGGTGGGTCTCGGTAGAAGCGCATTCGAAGCCCAGGCTGGCCTTCCGGCGTGCGCACTTCTGACGCCTCCAGCTCCGGGATAAAAACATACGAACTAGCGCCTGTCTCGTAGATAATCTCGACGCCCGGAGGGAGCTGGTTCATGATTCCCTGGTACGGCGAGATGCTGTAGTATGGCTGAAGGGACGCAGAACCTCCCCCGCAGAACGCCGCGGTCTTCATGTTTGGCCCGATCAAGGCGACACTCTTCAACGCCTTCAGGTTTAGTGGCAAAAGCCCCGACTCGTTCTTAAGAAGGACAATGCTATCGGCAGCAAGTTTGCGGTTCAACCTACGATCCTCGGGAAAGTCTCGTGTGCTCTCGACGGTCGAAACCTCGGCCTTGTTGGCTCGCTTCACGAATTCGAGCACGGTCCTGGCGCGCTCGTCAAGCGTTGAGCGGGAGACTTTGCGACTCGAAATCGCAAGCTCCAGTAACGGTCCTCGAAGCCTTGTGGGGCCAGGCATCTCCAGGTCAAGGCCGGCATTCAGAGCCTCGGCGGTCGAGTATGTTCCAAACCTGTCAAGGCCAAGTAAGCAAATGATCTGCCCGAATCGGACGTGGTGATGCAGACGCACCAGTCACTCATGATGAGGCCCTTCCAGCCCCATTCCTTGCGCAAGAGACCATCCAACATCTCCTTGCTCTCCGAAACATGTTGCCCGTTGATCTTGTTGTAGCATGTCATGACTGCGCCCGGAGCTGCATCGGCGATAGCGATCTGAAAGGGCAACAAATGAACCTCGCGCAACGCTCGCTCGCTCATGACGGCATTGACGCTAATTCTCTCATGCTCCTGGTCGTTTGCTGCGAAATGCTTGATAGTGGATATCACGCCGGTGGACTGGGCACCTCGGATGTAGGCGGCGGCAAGTTTGCCGGTGGCATATGGGTCCTCCGCGAAAGACTCGAAACCTCTGCCCCCAAGGGGCGACCGTTGGATACACACCGTGGGTCCTAGCCAGCAGTGAGCACCTTTGGCTAGGCACTCTTGGCCGATGAGAACACCGGCATCGAAAAGCAAAGACTGGTCCCATGTGGCGGCCAGGCCGGTGCCACAAGGAAGACAGGCGGCGCGGACGCCGTCGAAGAACTTGGTGCCTCTAACGCCGTTGGGACCATCGCTCACTCTGACCGAGGGAACGTTGAAGCGCGGTAGGGAAGCTGTATGCCAAAAGTCATGGCCTGTGGAATTTCCGTCAGCAGATACTGGGAGACTTGGGCACGTCGCTCTGTCTCACCCGCAAGGAGGGAAATCTTCTCCAGCGACGAGGCATTCTCGAGAATGTAATCAATATCGAAATCCCCACCACGAGGAGATATCTCTCCCATATTGGCGACGATTTCCACGCACGAGACCGCCTCAAATGACCGCACCGGGGGAGCCTGTCTGCCCCTTAGAACTGGTTGAGGCCATAATACTTATAACCACTTCCACCCAGAGCCCTAGACATGCGGAGGATAGTGGGCCATGGTTTCCGGAAGGCAAGGTCATGGATTCGAGAAGCGGCTTTTGTTGAGCTCGGTGTCGGGATGCCTCCCCGACGCGGGGGTCTCGCCTGACCAGCGCAGTAAATCAGTGTACCGAGGTCGTGGTTCCGCGCGGAAACAAGGGCAATGCTGTCAGCGTGAGGGGCAGGAGATGGGCGAACTGAATGGCAGGGCGACGCATGGTTTGCTTTTCGTTGCATGATTGTCGCGGAGAGTCCCCGATAGTGCCCGGGGAGACTACCGATATGATTTCCGGCTGGAGTGGCATATCAGGTGTATACTACTACACCCTCACATCCCATAATTACCCCAACCAATTTATCAAGTCAAAAATCAAAATCCTGTCACTTCAGGGAGCCTTTGTCAGTTGCTTCTTCTTCCCTACCAAGGTGGATGACCTAGATATCAACGATCCATCCGCTCCGAATTAACGTACGCGAGGCGAATTGATCTTGCGACCACGATGGAAGGAAAGGCCTCGAATAGCGAGTTGACGACTCCAGGACAGCCTATCAGCCAGCTCCCGCAGCAGGGCATTTCCTTAACTCCCACACTGGCAGAAGTACTCAAGGCCGAGTGCAGCGAGAAGGGAACAGCGACGGAGGGACCGTTGACGACGGACCCGGCATGCCAGACGGACGATGATGACTCGGAGATGGTCAAATGGGACGGCGAGAGTGATCCTGAGCTGCCGGTCAATTGGCAATCCTCCAAAAAATGGCAAAATGTTGTCATGGTCTCGGCCTTGACTTTCGTGACGTGAGGCGATCCTCTCCCAAATGCTATCGACAAGTCGCGACTAACCCTGGCCACGCGCTGCCCAGTCCGTTTGCGTCGTCCATGTTTGCCCCGGCGATCAACCAAGTCATGGCCGAGATGGGCACCTCGAACCGCGACATCGGCTCGTTTGCGGTATCGATCTACCTGCTTGGTTACGCATTTGGACCTCTCGTGCTGGGACCCTGCAGTGAACTATACGGGCGTCTGATTGTCTATCATACTGGTGCCCTGCTATTTATTCTCTGCAATGTCGCTTGCGCGCTGTCCTTTAGCATGCCAATGCTCATCATCTTCCGTTTCTTAACCGGTCTTATAGGCGCTGCTCCGTTGACAATAGGTCCTGGTACCGTTGCAGATTGCTTCCGCCAAGAGGAGCGCGGGCGTGCCATGGCAGTCTGGACAATGCCTGTGCTGCTGGGGCCTTGCCTGGGACCAGCGGTTGGAGCCTACGTGTCCCGTTCGCTGGGTTGGCGGTGGAACTTCTGGCTTCTGATCATCGTGGTAGGCTTCTACCCAACTCATCACCGGCTACAAGGGAATTGGGCATACGCTAATAAGGCAGTTTCAAGTCCGGTGCAGTTTCGCTCTTCTGCCTCGTCTTCCAGCGGGAGACCCATCCTCCGACGCTCCTGAAGCGCAAAGCCGCTCGGCTGAGAAAATCGACGGGCAACCCCAACATACGCCCTGTCAACCATACCACCGTATCCCGGAGCCAACTGATCACAACGAGCATTGTCCGGCCCATCAGGATGCTTTTCCTCTCGCCGGTGGTTTTCGGACTCTCATTGCTGACCGCTGTCGCGTATGGAACGCTCTACCTCTTATTCACGACAGTAACCGACGTCTTTGCATCGCGCTATGGCATCGTCACCAATGTGGGCCTGATATATCTTGGCTGTGGCTGCGGTCAATTTGCCGGCCTCTTGATCTTAGGGCTGGTTTCCGATGCAATCGTTAAGCGAGCAGCCCAAGGCGGAGAAATGAAGCCCGAATACCGTCTGCCCCCCACGATCCTTGGGGGATCTATGATCCCTATCGGCTTGCTCATATATGGCTGGACCGCTGAGTATAGGGTCTTCTGGTTCGTGCCTGTTATGGGCACATTTTTCATCGGGCTTGGCATGATCACGGTTTTCACCCCCGTTGGGACGTACCTGATCGACGCGTTTCCAATGTACGCTGCCAGCGCCACCGCTGCCAATACGGTCTTCCGCAGTGTGGGGGGTGCGCTTCTTCCACTGGCGGGTCCCCGAATGTATAGTAGTCTTGGCCAAGGCTGGGGGAATACGCTTCTGGCTGGTATATCCTTGCTTATGATGGGCATGATTTTCCTGTCCCTGCAGTATGGAGAACGGTTGAGGACACATCCCAAGTACCAAATTAAGCTATGAGAAAAATACATCACTAGGTCCGAGAGACTGCGCAGGCCGGTATAGACAATACCGCGAACAATATTATAGTGTAGACAATATCTAGAATTTAATCAAATGCGTATTATTCACAGCTTCCGGCGGTGTAGCATCAACAAATTCGTTCAAGAGGTCATCTGTAGCACGGCATTTGCTTCCACGATGGTTGGTTTATTGGGTGGACTGAGCCACGGCATGGCACCATTATACTAACTTGTAGAGCTTCTTGGAATACCGCTGAGGCGATCATTCCTAATCCACTGTCTGCCCAAAGTCCTCCAGAGCCCAGCGGAGCCGGATATAGCAGCCAGCTACCCCTCTGGTCTCCTCTGCAGCTGGCTCTGAACGGTGCGGCGCCAGTGTTCTGGTCGCCACAGATGCCGGGCGGCATTAAGCAATGGGAAGCCACTGATACACCCGATCAGTCGGGCAGGTGCTTATCCATGTCGCATCGCAAAGACGACCCTGAATGTACGCCCCTCGACGATGCGAAGCGGCGTCTTCAAGGGGCTTTTCTGCGTACGCCTGATCGTAACTAACGAGCATGCTTTTGGTTTTCTTCTCCAGCGGACAACCGAATCAGTGTATGTCAACCCGGATCACCACGGTCGACGTGTGCCTCAGAGTCAACAAGATGACCCAGAACACCATCAAGCAGTATCCATACAAAGTCACTTCCCCAATGCCAAGCAGAAAGTTGTCTTAGTTGTCTTAGTAGCGGATAACGTCGGCCATTTGCCGATAACATGGTACGGGGAGGCTCGCCGACAGAGCCTTTGCCCCGTACGACGGATTCAACGGTGGTCGTCATGGACGGACGAGCCCGGAACCAATAGCCTGGTGTATTGTGTCGTGAGCTCCAGTTGCTTCGGGGTCAGTCCGCATCGCGCCGGGTTCCATACTAACTGCCTTCAGCTTTGTGGATAGCCGGTGGAGGAAAACCGGGAAGTCAGACCACGGATTTTTCTAAACGTCTTGTCCGCCACATTATCGGCAGAGTCCCCGATCGATATCTTCGTCGCCCCGCCAACCCCAAGATTCACCAACTACCTTCATCTTCCATCGGGATCGTCCCCGACCGAAACGAGGTGGCGAACCTATGTTTCCTTCGCAAACCCCAGTTTCCCCAAGGATCTAGTGCCTCCCCCGCAGTCTAGATTGTGGGGGAAGAAGAAGAAACTAACATTTCTTGTGTCTGGCGCGTGGTTAGGACCCTCCCTGTCGACCGAACGGACTATACTTGCTTTCCAACCTATCATCTTCATTCTACTATGGCCGGATTCTTTCAGGTGGAATAAACGACGTGTTCCAGCTTTGACTTCACCCCATAGCCCGCCACGCTTTATAGTCCCAAGCCACGCTTCTGAGTCGAGTCAGGATCCGTCCCAACACATGGCGAAGCGTCTTCGGTGATCCGTATATATTGAGCAGGAATTCCGTCGACGACGACAGTTCCAACTACTCACCATCCCGCCATCAAGCCGAACGTCCATCTGAGTGATTCCAAGAACACTTGAGTTCATCTGTGGCCGTTACGCGTCCAACACAATGGGTCTTCCTGCTTTTCTCCGATCCGGGTCAGACAGGGAGGTGTACTCTCCCGAATTGCTGGCGGTAAGTTCTCGGTGACTCGGCAAGGAAAACCGTCTAACGGGACATCCAAGGTGTTGCCAAGCAACGCGAGGCCCTGGTATCGCACGAAGCATCTGCTGCTGCTCAATTTCTTTCTCGCGATCCCCTTGCTATCCGCCTCCGCGGTTGGCTTCGATGGTCACACTCCTTGCCCCGTACCATCCTGATGAGCCGTCGCTAAACGTCCCATAGGCGCCATGATGAACGGCCTTCAGACGTTGCCTCAATGGCGGAATACCTTCGGCAAGCCCACGGGCGCTCTTCTAGGCTTTATGAATGCCGTTTACCCCATCGCCAAGGTCACCGGATTGTTCCCCGCCACCTGGATCGGAGACCGATACGGAAGGAAGAAGGTCTTGTATATTGGGTTTGCCCTGCTTCCTATCGGGGCGGCTTTGCAAGGCGCGTCGCAAAATACCCCGATGTTCATCGTCGCCCGATTCCTGATCGGCTTTGCAACCTCGTTTCTCGCCCAGCCTTCGCCGATCCTGGTGACCGAGCTGGCATATCCGACGCACCGGGCTCGGGCGACGGCTCTATACAACACCTGCTTTGTAAGGGACCGGATTTTGAGGCCTGAATTAATACTAATCGACCTCAGTACCTCGGGGCCGTCCTCGCCGCGTGGTCCACATTCGGAACGTTCAGGTTCCACTCGTCGTGGTCCTGGAGAATCCCATCCCTCCTTCAACAAGCCATCCCCGCCTTTCAATCTGCTTTCATCTTCTGGGTCCCCGAGTCTCCTCGGTCAGTCAGTCCCACCCATGCCGCGGCTCCATCACTAACATGACCAGGTGGCTCATGGCCAATAAGAAGGAAGAAGAAGCCCGGCGGATCTTGACGAAATACCACGCTGGTGGCGATGAGAATTCGCCCTTGGTGGAGTTTGAGTTGAGTGAAATCTCCCAGGCTTTAGAAATGGAAAAGGCGAGTGAGCACTCGCCCAGCTACGTCGAGCTGGTCCGCACGGGTCCTAACCGCCACCGCACCGCGCTCGCTTTTCTCATCGCGTTTTTCACCCAGTGGAATGGCTGCAGCGTCTTGTCCTATTACTTGACACTCGTTCTCAACACCATTGGCATTACGGAGCCTGCCCAACAGACCCTCATCAATGGTATGCTGCAAATATTCAACTGGATCGTGGCGGTCTGCGGCGGTGCCCTCCTGGTAGACCGCGTGGGTCGCCGTTCGCTGTTCCTTATTGGCACTTCGGGCATGCTTCTTTCCTACATTGCGTGGACTGCGTTAAACGCCCAGTTTGCAAAGACCCACGATCAACGTCTGGGAACGGCGGTCTTGGTGTTCATCTTCATCTACTATTTCTTTTACGACGTGTCCTGGACGCCTCTGCCCATCGCTTACACCGCCGAAATCTTCCCGTATACCCTGAGAGGTCGGGGAATGACGACCAACTTTGTCGGGACCTATCTCGGCCTCGTCAGCGGACAGTTCCTCAATCCCATTGCCATGGAAGACATGAACTGGCGATATTACATCGTTTTCTGCGCCATCTTGTTCGTCATGGTGGTCGCAATTTACCTCTGGGTTCCGGAAACCAAGGGTCGCACTCTGGAAGAGATCGCAGAGATCTTCGATGGCCCTCGAAGTCATCTGACTGCAGGCGCCGCTGATGAGAACAGGGCACGACTCTCGACAAAGACAGCTGAAGTGGAGCTTAGGGAGGATATAGCAACTCGAGGTTAAGGATGAAAGGTGTCCCGAGTTCGACCCGCTTCTTACGATGGCGCTGCCATGACTTCCTTCCCCCACCGCCTGGCCTGCTTCTTCTATCGTTGGTCCGCGCTTGCCCTCGCTCCTTCTCGTCTCCAGGCGTTTTGTACACAGGTTGTGGCCTAGTCAGATGGAATTCAAGTCTCACTTCAGCCCTTCACAAACGGCAAACCCATCAACTATGATGACTAACTACTCCCGACATCTATTCGGATTTGTTGTGGAATATGCCCAAAGGGGAAAGGGCAGGAGGATGTAAGGAACGAGAACTGTTAGATACCGTATTATCAAGAATACGACGAGTGAGAAGAGGAAGCGGAGGTCCGGAGGACCCCGCGGCTAAGTCTTGATGGTGGGTCACGTGGCCGATCGGGTCTTAGCCCTACAAGCCGGATTGGGACCGTGACAGAGGAAACTGTATCAACTACACCAACGTAGCCACTAAGGATCGGATGCCATATGACGATTGACCATCTATCTTGTTGACGATTCTTCTCTCTTCTTACTCTTCTGTTCCCCCGCTATATATACATACAGAGGGTGAGAACCTTCTAGAACCAGGCGATGTCCGGTCAATCCACCGGAGATCACGTGGCCTCATATTTCCGTATCAGGATTGCAAGAGAGTGTACCCTTGAGCGTCCAAATCCTGTCGTTCAAGAGGATAAAGCACCAGCCCATAGCCCTACTTTCCATCAGAGATGACGGCCTGCAGCATAATTGTTCCAATTATACGAGGCCAACATGCTGCTGACAACAATCTGGCGAACGGAATGGAAGCCTCTCTATCGAAGGCGGTGTCCTCCATGCTCTGTCATCAACCCGATCTAACTTAACATAAGGCCATGCATGACACATGGTTGGTGTGGGAAACCTAGGTGGTGTTATAATATCTGCGTAGTCACTGTAAATGGAGCAGAGATGACGGCTCAACAGTTTATTTGCGCCGCCACCAAAAGTTTGGGACTGTCGGTCACCCGTTCTTTCACTCACTCACGGGATGAATGAACAGTCAGTCCACCCAAGCCCCCACGACCCGCCAAGAACAAAGAGACGGAATGTCCCCGATCGGGGGAGCAGCGCCGACACATAAATCCCGCCATCCTCCCCGTTCCCCGCTCCCCCGCAGCATGACAGTAGTGCCGTCTGGTCCTGCCACAAGTTCTCCCCAACATCGGCACCTTTCATGGCAAGCCAAGATCTCGCAGCTCACCAAGACGCCGGTTCTAATGTTTCCGTCGTCCGATCTCGTGGGGCTAGCGCCTGCGAGAAATGCCGCCTCCGAAAGACCAAGTGCGATAACCGGCGCCCCAGTTGCGGATTTTGTTTGAAGCGTCGTGTCCCTTGTGTATACCAGGATGACAACAATGCCGGGTGAGAATTCGCATGCGACCACCAGCATTCACTGAGCGATCTGCCTAACGTAGCCGGCAGACTGATAACAGGCGCGGACATCCTCCAAGCGGTCAACCGGGTGGCGAACCTGGTTGAGGCTCAACAGAGAGACCAACGGCGGCAGCTGCTGCTGCTGCAGCAGGGGATGCCATGTGCATCTTGTGGGTCTCGCTCGACGCCTGCTTGGGGTCCGACTTCACAATCCTGGTCTCCGTCAGCTTGCAGCCAACCAGACAATGCTAATAATCTAGGGCCAGGCCACCCGTGGCCGCGCGAGACCGTTCGACCTCAAGGGGTCGAATCGGTCCTCGGCTGGCAAATATTGGCCTTGAATCTTCCACCGTCTCGGTGTCTCTTTGCACAGCCGGTGGCCGAGGCCGATCAGCCGTCCTCGCTGCCTGATATGAGCTATTCCCAGCTCTCGCGTCTGGAGTCGAAGTACATTGAAGTTCTTCATACAAAAAATCCGATTCTAGATCTGAATGAACTACATCGCATGGTGCTTCACGTCGCGGAGAATGGGCCGGATTGGTCCACACGAACCTGCTTGGTAGCCCTGGTCTGCGCCATTGCCGTCCTTTCTGAGGCTTATCCAGGGACTATCACGAGATCTGCGGCGCAGCCAACGCCTTCACTGGATCCGGACGATGAGAGCGGCGCCGACGTCAAGTTGTCGCTGCAGTTTTGGAACATTGCTCTGAAACGTCTTGGCTACGCAATGCGTGACAACAGTGTTGAGGCTGTTCAAACCCTGGTGCTAGCAGGAATCTGGTACATGCATCGAATGGAACCCCTGGAAGCCTGGAAACACTTCAACCTCGCTGGCGCAGCCTGGAACACCCTGAGGTTAACTCGATTCCCAGTGGTTGATCTGATAGACAACACCGATACGACGCCCAACGAGCTCACTATATTACAAGCGCTCTACTTCACTATCTGGAAGTCGGATTGCGAACTACGACTGGAGTTGCCGGTGCCAGGCCCCCCTCTCATCAACAGCACGGATTTCCCGTTGGCGTTTCCCCAGCCGCCCAGGCTTGGTTCGCAACCGTCAACGTCCGATGCGTCAGAGAGTGAGAGAAGTTGGTATTATTATCTCACAGAGATTGCAGCGCGACATCTGCTCAACCGTTTGGTGCAAATGAACTCGGAGTGTGCCGACACGCCGACGGAGAGGCAGGTGACCCGTCTGGTCAGCCATGCGGAGATGATGCAGGCTCAAATATCCGACTGGTATACTTCGTTACCATCCATCTTCCATTTTGCCATCCCGGATGGCTACGATGCTGATTTCCAATCTGATCCTATGATATTTGTTCTTCGGCATCGGTATTTTACCCTCCGGGAGCTCGTTGCGAGACCTTTTGTCCGGCTCTTGGTTGATGGGCTACTGGACGGAATGGATCCTTTGATTCGTGTCCGAGCGCGGTCATTCGCGTCAGAGTGCATGCAATTCTGTATGCTCAAACTGTCCCAAACCGTGGCATACCGTCATCAAGGAAACTGGTATCTGCTGCGATCCATGACGACTTCGTCATTGATCCTGGCCGCCGTTCACCTGGCACAATGCCGACTACGGGAGGGCGAAGCTGCCGGCGCCACCCCACCATCAGAGAACCTGATGCCGCCAGAAGCGTGGACATCGCGAGTCAGGGATGCTGTGGAGTCAGCCCAGCCATTTTTCGAGGAAACGAGCGGTGGCGCTTCGAATATGAAGCAGATGATCTTGGCCGCATTAGGAGCTGCTCAGCAACGTTCGGCGTGGTGCGGTTGGAGGAGCTATGGAAAAGAAGTGACTTAATACAATTGGCTACCATTGGCCACCGTTCTTGTCCGGGCTTTCCTCCTCCTGTACCATCGGGGACAGTCCCCGATGGATCATGGATCCCTGTCTGGGGTCTTGAACGGACTCACATGTGGCCAGGCTTGCCTCGTTATGAGCTGGACCATTGAGTTGGTGAATGCAGGTCGGCCGCCAGTGCGACTAGACAATTACTATATTAACTACCGAAGCCGAATTCGGAGGGTTGGTCTGCTTCACCTCAATGATAATTTTCACCTCAACGATAAATTTGAAGCTATTCAGAATATTATACAACAACGCCTTGCGAATCCCGTACAAAAAGTGGCTGATGATTATCTTTACCTTCCTGGCTATCTTATGGTTCAATCAGAATTTCTTTATCTGCCCTGCGTTGGCGAGAAATTGCGTCGTTTAGCTCGCGCGCGCTTTGCCTGACGAAGAAACTGACGCCTTTCTTCCTCGCTCCGATATTGGATATAGCGATTAGCGTCTTCTGCATCTAATGGGCCAGTTTCTCGAAGCCTTTTCATTGATTATCTTGCGGGCTGAGGCGCTCGGTAGCGAAGAAATAGCTGTAAAACATCTCGAAATTAACCAGCTAGTTCCGACGTCTGTAAAGCGCTTTTAAAGACGCGGTCCACACTGCGTATAAAGCTTTGATGAAGCTCTGGACTATTATGAATATAATCCTGCGCTTTTGCAATACTTCGACGAAGTCCTCGTATAGTAGATGGCGGCGATACTGAGCTAGATGGCGGCGGTGGCGTGGTATAGATCTCAAGCTCAGGTGTAGGACTTTTTGTCTTTTGCAGCGGTCCCAAAACCTCTACAGGATTGAATGGATAGAGGCCTCGCTTTTTAAAAGTATCTCGAATTGTCCGCGCTTTGAAAGTTTGCTTGCGTACGTCTGGGGTCTCCTTTAAAAAAAGCACCTTTGTCGTCGGTTTCCACACCTAGCCCAGCAAGAAAATTCTTCCACTTTCGATAGTAGTATGTATACACTTGAAATTGCTGGCCATCGAGCGGTTGAATGAGATGTGTAGTATGAGATGGAAAGCAGTACGGAATTATAGAGTTCTGCTTACCGAACTCTTGGAATTCGTACGTTAGGTGGGAAACCATGGCCATCAAAAAGTAGTATCTGTAACTTCCAGCTCCACCCACACCGCTTCCCGCTGTGGGTGAGCCACACCGTAATTTCCAACCACACCGTAATTGCCATTTTTCTATAT
>NW_027396183.1:37257-37918 GCF_047715535.1 Aspergillus foveolatus | reverse complement strand
ATTGGAATATTGATCCTCGCCGGCCGACACAGCTGGAGGAGTATCAGGACCGCACGCTCTTCACAACCTGGGACCTGTCATATCGCCGTGTCCAGGACCTTAATCCAGATGCAGCAGAGTTGCTGAAACTGCTGGCCTACTTTAGTAATCAGAGCTTATGGCATGGGCTTTTCTACAGTGGAATTACTGACGCCTCCCCTCAATGGCTGCATGATGTGGTTGATAACGACATTTCCTTTGACAGTGTGATGAAAGACCTTACAGATCACTGTTTTTTGGATGTTCAGACATCAATAGGCTCATGGAGCATGCATGGGTGCGTGCATGACTGGACATTGGCCGTGCTTAACAGGAATATTAATCCAGAACAGTATCGGTACGCTCTTGACTGTGTTCATGCATCTATTCCAAGCATTAGCAGGGACTTGCTTGGACACCCTTCCTTGTCTCGCCTAGCAGCTCATGCAACACGGCTAGTACATCAATGCTTTCTAGAAAGCATCAGGGTTGATCAAACATTGCATGATCGATATGAGGATATCTTAGATATTGCAAATCTGCTGCACGAGCAAGTCCAGTTAGTCGCTGCGGGGGAGATGTATCAGCGAGCTCTGGCAGGCTATGAGAAAGCACTGGGTCCTGACCACACATCCACCCTTGA
>NW_027396183.1:0-34692 GCF_047715535.1 Aspergillus foveolatus | reverse complement strand
AGGCAGAGGAGATGTATCAGCGAGCACTGGCAGGCTACGAGCAGGCACTAGGTTCTGAACATTCAAAGACACGTATGGTGGCAAATAACCTGGTGTCCATTGCAAGCCATTATGTTGAACAGGACACCCCTCATCATACCCACATTGATCTTCCAGCAGCACAAATATTTCGGCCAAACGCTGTTGAGTGGCACTCAGCAGAACGCCCACGTACTGTACGGACATGATCTGTGTCATGGCATGATCCATACGTTCCTTCCTGTCATGAATTGTCGAGGACGCGATACATACCGCTGCACCTTCCTAATTAAGTTTCGTTGTTTATCACCTTTGGTGGATGTATTTAGTCGACCATCATCACAGCTAGATAAAGAAATCAAAGATTTCTACATAAGCAGGCACGCAACAAATGTTCGACACAAGTCAATACGGCCTTTAGTCCGGTATTGGGGATAATTCCGGGAACATTCCCGATTCGTACTACGGTAGCGGATCATCTTCTTAGGATTTCTGAGCACCAAATTGAAAGTTAGGGGTGACACTAGTTTTGACTTCTACTGTACTCTATGACGGCAGGAGCTGGGCTATATTACGTATCCCGTCGGTCAGATCATGTCCCCTTCCGGGCTTTTATTAGGTATTCCCCAAAGACTGAAGTACCGTTCCTCACATTGCTGCAAGGCAGTAGTTACTTGTACCAAGGCCTCCTCCATCGTATGGAACATGCGAAACATTTGCTCCTGGAACCGTAATAGAACCTGCCTTGATTCTCTCTGCCATTGTAACTCTGCCCTCAAATAGCTAATTTCATATGCAAGATCCTCCAGCTGCTGATGTAGGTCTGTTGATGAACGCTTCGACTGCTGCAGTCGAGATGGGAGCCTCTCAATGGTGGAGGTTGTGCCACCGTAACCACGCACTTTGTGATCTGTGGGGGTGATCTCTTCGGAGATGGGTTCAAGCGAACGTCGAGGAAATTGTTGCATGATCTGGCTCAATAGGCTTGCGCAGTAGATATGGAAAGGGGACAATAAGCAATAAGGTGCGGGTAGCGGTGCTGGTCCGGGATTGCAGGACTCAAGCAGTAATATATATTAAGGCTTCCACCACTTGTGCTGCGATTACGTGCAAACCCGAAGTCTGTCGCAGTCCTATTAGGATATAGCTTGGCGGAATAGTGCTTTATGAAGGCTGGATACTCTTGCACAAGTAAAGACCAAAAAGACATGCAAAGGAAGCGCGTTCGCGACTCAGGTTGGTGGGTCTGCTGCCGTGACCAAGAGGTGACGCAGTAACCGCCCACTCGGTCGTAGAACAGGATATTGTGGTTCTAAGCCTACCTAGACCTACTTCAATCTCTTGGCCAAACTCATCTTACTGGACGATTAATACCATGAGCCTCTCCTTGGTAGTCGAATATGTTCGGGATATATCTGGATATCTTCCGTGGAAACAAGCCTTTGGTGAATGTAGGCCCAATCTAAGCAAGGATTAACTATGGCATAGGAGATACTTCAAGTGTCTTTAATCTGTAAGAAGCATTAACATCTCCCCCATCCTAGTGGGTCTTGATTTCGTGTCTGCCTAATAGAATAGTACGTAATATCAAAATCATTCGTTCAAAACATTGAGTATTTCAATTGGTCGGTACCGCTTAGGGTGGCTCCGAAGATTTGACGGTCCGTTCCGAGTACCAGGTACCTCAGAAATTAGTGAAACAATGGTTTGTGGGCATTCGATATGATAGGCGGCTGTGAATGCCTAGGTTTAGGAGGAATACTGCCGAGGCACACAGTATATCTAGATCTCCTTGGCAAGTTCTGCCGGATATTGAGAGGGATATGAATATCGTTAAACTGGCCGGAAGCCCTTTTGACAAATGTGGTCTGATAATCTATCGCTACACATCTAGAAGATAGAACAAAGACAGAGAATATTTCTTCAAACTCATGATATAATTTCTGGATGCAGTACAGATTAGTTTTCTGTCTTTACCGAAAAACCATCTCTTTCCTGGTTGTGGTCTCAGTCGATATATCAGTAATATAATATTATGAGTGGTTTCTTTACAAAGTCACACCGGCCTTTCTTCAGCTTGGTTCTCAAGGCCGTTAGATTTGAATTTGTAACACGAGCAGAAATATTGATGAACAGTACATTGATCAGCCGGAGCTCCGCCGGTACAGGTGGATCCCTGACTGACTTTCCAGAGAGGACGTAGGCTGATCAATGCGCCCTGCAAAATTTCCGAACTTCTCCATTGCAATGCGTTCCCGTTTGACAATCTCCCCAACTGTGTCGGCCAATCCATCAATCCTACTGGTCAGACTGTCGACTTTCGCGTTAAATCCGTCAATACTGGCGGTAGTATTCTCGGATGAGCTTTCTGCTTGCAAATGGATCCTCTCAACTGAAGTCACAGCCTCATCGAGCTTCTCAGAAAAATGCCCGACCGACGTGCAGACCTTGTCAACAGAGACCGAAAGCTTCTCCACTACAGATATAAATTTCTCCATGGCAGCGCCATCCATGGTCGATGCAAGGCTGGGAGGGCTAAGGTCGTCTGCGCTTGAGGTGGTAGAGAAATTATCAAAAGTAAAAAGTCCATCAATCGCGTCATTTCGAGAATATGGGCGGAGTTTTTGGTCATTTATTGGACTGACGATGATAAATTAGCCGGGAGAAATATGAGTGGATAGCAATATGCCTGGAAAGAAGGAACACCCTCCGTACCTAGACTGCCTAATAGAATTGACGCTAACGAAATCGCATCAGTAAACAAGCTCTCTCTGAAACATAAATGGGGAACGCATACTTGTAGCCTTGGAGGTCCCTATATATATCCGGGAAAGCATCTTCAACCATGATAGGGACAGTCGTATCAAGAGAAGGACTTGGGATCTGGATTGCAAGCATGGAGTCATAGCCTGTGTTGAATTCTGGGAGCTTTTGGGCGTATATGTTCCCCGACATGCAGTTGTTCTCCGCGGGATCCTGCGGAAGGCCGAAGTCACAAGATGAGAGATCAGGAGTGTTCATTGTCGATATGCACGGAGAGGACGTTTGGTGTATTTGCTTTGGGGGAAGCAATTCCTTGTGTTCTTACCATGGGAATCAAGGAAGCTATATACTAGCCTTCCAGCTTGAATTCAGTCTAGACTCAAAATCCCAGTGAAGGTGTGACTTCGGTTATCCCTCAACTACCCAGAGGCGATAATCTAATTTGCCCATATTCACCTGCCGATAAATTAAATGTTCGCTTAGGGTCTCGATCACCCAACAGTGAGCTAAGGCCAAGATTTCATGCATGACAAATGCACGATCGATCTTACTCCAGGGGCCTTTGCCCCCACTCAACCCGCCTTCCCCGAGAAATGGCCCTGTAAACGCCCCACACAGTAGGCGCACGGAAGCTCATCCCTGACTTCCGATTAATGACAGGTACAATCCCCGCAGTTCATGCACGGCAATCGCTCCATAAATCCTGGGCGTTACCGAATTGTGTCGCAACCTTGGGAACAAGTCTTTGGTGAACTAGGCCCCGTCTGAGCAAGGATTAAATATGGCATAGGAGGCATTTCAAGTGCCTCATCTCTGAAGCTAGTGGGACTCAATTTCGCGTATCGATACTCGAAATAGTAAAATAAATTCTCCCTGCTTCAATTATTAAGCACTTTGATTGGACCGTGTTAACTGGAGTGGCTCCGAAAGTTCAACGGTCCGTCCCGAGAACCAGGTACAGTATTAGTGACACAATGGGGTGTGCTGATCTGCTGTGATAGGCTAGCGTACACGACCATTTTTTAGCACCTTGTAAGACCCACCTTGAGTACAAGGCATGGAACGTCGACCCTACGTCCTGTTTGGCACCAAAGCAGATGATATTATGCCTACATTTCATGAAGCCCAACCCAGTTTCAATATCAGGACAAGATTGCAATACAGATAAACTTGATACCATAGCAACTCAGAGAGAAGCCAAGATAGCACAACAAGCACTGGTTTATAAGGCGTATCTGCCGATCATTGCGGCGGGGCTCTTAGCGCGAAGCTAGGTTTAGAAGGGATAATGCTGAGGTGCAGAATAGATCTAGACGTCCTCGGCAAGCTGTGCCGGACACCCGTTTGAAGGGATCTGAATAATGACTATGTGCGCTGGAAGGGTTAAACAAGCGGAAGTCTCTGTGGACAGATGTGATGTGAATATATTGCTGCACGTATAGAAGATAGGGCAAAGACGTAGAACATTTACTTCAGGTTTATGGCTTTATGCCTATCCGCAGCTCCTTGATTTATTTCCGTCTTTATCCTGAAGAGACTAATCTTTCCTGGTTGTGATTCTCAGACAATATCTACTAGAGCTAGCAATTCCATAAATATGCCACGCGGGCGTCTATTCAGCTTGGATATCAAGGTTGATAGATAAGAACATGTATCAGGAGCAGAAGATCTTGTTAGGACATTGTAATCAGCCAGAGCTCCGCCGGTGCAGGTTGATCCCTGAATGGTTGTCTGGAGAAGACATAGGCTGATCAATGCGCCCTGCAAAATTTCCGAACTTCTCCATTGCAATGCGTTCCCGTTTGACAATCTCCCCAACTGTGTCGGCCAATCCATCAATCCTGCTGGTCAGACTGTCGACTTTCGCGTTAAATCCGTCAATACTGGCGGTAGTATTCTTGGATGAGCTTTCTGCTTGCAAATGGATCCTCTCAACTGAAGTCACAGCCTCATCGAGCTTCTCAGAAAAATGCCAGATCGACGTGCAGATCTTGTCAACAGAAACCGAAAGCTTCTCCAGCACAGACAGGAATTTCTCCATGGCAGCACTATCCATGGTCGATGCAAGGCTGGGAAGGCTAAGATCGTCTGCGCTTGAGGCGGTAGAGAAATTATCAAGAGTAAAAAGTCCATCGATGCCATTCCTTTGAGAAGTTGGGCGGATTCTTTTGTCATTTGCTGAACTGACAAGGATAAATTAGCCAAGTGAAAGGTGAGCCAGATAGCAATGTGCCTCAGAAACACAAATTGGAAACGCGTACTTGCAGCCGTGGGGATCCCTGTAGATATCGGGGAAAGTATCTTCAATCATGATAGGGGCTGTAGGATCAAGAGAAGGATTTGGGATCTGGATTCCAAGCATGGAGTCATAGCCTGGGTTGAAGTCTGTATCGCTGAAAGGGGCGTTTTGAGCGTATAAGTTCTCCGACATCCAGCTGTTCTCCGTGGGATCCTGCGGAAGGCTGAAGTCACAAGATGACAGACCAGGAGCGTTCATTGTCGATATGCAATGTTTGGTTTATTTGCTCTGTGGGAATCAATTCTTGGTACTCTTACCATGGGAACCAAGGAAGCTATATACCAGCGTTCCAGCCTGAATTCACTCTAGACTCAAAATCCCAGTCAAGGTGTGACTTCGGTTCCCCTCGAGGCGATCAACACCTGCCAATAAGCTAAGGTGTTCGCTTAAGGTCTAGATCACCCAACGGTGAGCTAAGGCCAAGGTTTCATGCATGACAAATGCACGGTCGATCTTACTCCAGGAGGTTTTGCCCCCACTCAACCGTCTTCCCTGAGAAGTGGCGTTTAAACGTCCCACATCGTAGGCGCACGGAGCTCATCTCTGACTTCCCCGATTAATGACAGGTACAAGCCCCACAGTTCATGCACGGCAATCGCTCCACAAATCGCGTTACTGAATTGTGTCGCAACCTTGAAGTGCATATTTGTCATGGACAAGCGAATGCCTTCTAAGAAAATGGTACAATTGGTAGATTAAGTAGAGCAAGCGTAATACCTTTTCTGCGTTTTGTTCACAAAATCCCTGCAAGCCCGTTTAGTATACGGTACCTGGAGTAGTTGCTTAGATCATGCCTGGAGTAGAAAAGCACTAGAGTTTGCGGCCGCCTTCTCGCTAAGGGCTACAGTTTCCTGTCAACATGAGCCAGATGGATGAAATAAGATGGCTTGATATTGAAAAGCAGAAAGATCAGGGCTTCATGCTTAACGACTATGGCCGTCTTAAGCGCGTTCTTGCTGAATTAGTTGCTCCAGAGTCGCAATACCCAGCGCTATGTGCTTTCATTGGCAACAAAGCCAAGGACTCCGGGCTAAGGCAGTTGTATCCCCAGAACAACATCAAACGGCACCACTCAAAAGCGGCAGTGCGTCTACGTCGTGACATCCGCTCTTGTGACTCTAGTCGACCGTGCTTAATTGTAGATGGCGACCTGACGTGTAATAACCAGAGCCCTGCACCCAACTACACCACTGCGGAGGGGCATTCGATTACCTGGGAGGCATTTTCTAAAGAAGCCGTCATACAAGCTGCATGGGCTCGTCTAGTTTTCTCGTTCAGCGATATAGTTTGTATCTTTGTTGCGGATTTTCCTAGTCTTACGCATGTCGCTGATTTTCTGCTTGAATGTGTAAAGCTGGGGCCGGCCTCCACTTTACCAATCCATGTCCGTCCCCGCATTGCTGTTGTGTTTGAGGACTCTGCTGGTGGACCAGTAGGTGACGCAGAGGCCTTCTATCAGCGGCTGAATACAGCTACCCCTGCCGCCCAGCGTGAGGTCTTCTCAGCAGTAAACCTTATCTGCCTCAATCAAAGTCTGTCTGAAACCGCCAGGTATGAGCAGCTAAGCGCATTCGTTGCCGGGCAGCTGGATGATATGACAGTCGTTCGTCAGGATCACCGCGCCCTGTTCAATGCAACTCACTTGATAGAGCTTTTTCAGTTGGCGATGAAACACTTCATAGACGAACCCAACCAGCCCTTCAACGTGGTGAAAGCAGTCAGGGCAGACCGTTCAGTGCCGCCGTCACTGACCGCGCACCTTGCGCACTATCTAGAGGCTGGGATGCTAGCCGGAGTTAGCTATGAGCAACTTGCGCCATCCATTGCATCTGCTCTGATGATGGACCACTATACCCCTGGAATGCCTGGTGAGTTCCTCAAAATCTATACACTCTGCCGAGGCTGAAAGACGTAGCTTTTGCGCCCCGAGTGGTCTTCAAGGCCCTCTATCGTTCTGCTGTTATCCAAGCACTGGAGGACTCTAAAGGCGTCGTGCCCGAGTGTCCCGTTGAAGAAATGGTTGGCATGGTGGAATGTAGCATGGTCCAGCAGTTTGACAAGCTTGAAGTGATGGGCCTTCAGTCCTGGAGGCTTCGGCAGGAGCTGCTTAGAGCCCTTAGCGGACACCTTTCCTCCATCAGGACCAATTTGGTATGCCTTGTCTGCCTCATTCGGTCAGCACAACATCGCCTGGAGTGTGGACATACACTATGTGACCACTGTGCCCAGGTCTATGGGTCTCCCGCAATAGATGTTGAATATAGATTCACGATATCCATGTGCCTCTGTTGCCTCTACCAGAAACCCTTTGTGATCGATGTCCTTCCGCCAACAGCAAACCCCACCATCCTAGCCATTGACGGTGGCGGGGTGCGAGGTGTGATACCCTTAGAGTTTCTGATTCTTGTCCAAGAGCAGCTGGGTCAATCCTGCCCATTGCAGGACATGGTCGACCTTGCTATCGGAACAAGCTCAGGTCAGTCTGCGTTGCCATCTTTTCCGGAAGCAAGTCCGCTAACTGACAGGGCCAAGGAGGGCTTAGCATTCTTGCGCTTTTCAAAAAACTCTGGAATGTAAAGACATGCGCGGGGATTTTTGACCGCATGGCACGGCAGATTTTTGAGGAGAAGCAGAGTTCATCCCTGTCGCGCGCTTTCCAGGCATTGCTAGGAGATAGGTCATTACTCGGTCGCGCGCATAAATGGCTTTCGTGGCTGCTTTATGATGGCTGTTACAGTGGGCATGTCTTTGACTCAGCTCTGAAGGAGGTATTTGGGGAAGTTAGCCAGATGTTTGAGGCTCTGTATGTTGAAAGTTTACCATCTACAAGCTCTAGGACAAAATTTGGGGTTGTAGCAACAAGCATCGCAAAGGAAACAAGGTCTTTTGTCTTCGGGAATTTTAACCCAGCCCAGATCACCAAGGAGGATTGTGGTCAGTATCCAAGCATCGAACCCGCGGTCTATGGTAGTGACTTCACATTTAGGGTACGACATTATTCGCCCGACGGATACAAATCTCGAGCCCCTTGTGTGGAAAGGGTGGGTCACCTCGAACCTGCATCCCTTCACAATACTGACAGCTATTTACAGGGCAAGAGCTACAGCAGCAGCACCTTTGTGAGCTCTGCGTTTTTTCTCTAAGCTTTTCATCATGCTCACGGACCGTAGCTTTTTCCCCCCCGTTGATATCCCTGGTATCGGCTCGTTCCAGGATGGAGGTCTTCAGGATAACTTGGCCGCTGATATCGCACATCGTTTATGTCGCCAGATATGGCCAGCTCGGAAGAACCCGGCCAGACTTCTCTCTCTGGGGACAGGCGTCGCTCCAAGAGCGACTGACCTATCACCTCATTTCCACCATGTCCTTCGCGATGGCTTTATCCGTCGAGGTTTCGACGCTTGGATGTCCTCGATGGACACGGAATTCAACTGGTCCAAGATGTGGGGCCAGCTAGATGATGGCCTCAAGCCAGACTACTTGCGATTCAATGTTCCACTTCCAGACGGTTCAGGCGCGATCGACGGTGTGGAGTTGATGGAGGAATATCGGAACCTGGTTCTTTCACATCCGGGCGCTGCCCGGATGGCTCGGGAAGCGGCAACAGCCTTGCTTGCGGCACAATTCTACTTTGTGCTGGACAGCTTGCCGGAGGATGCTGTGAGCCCTTTCTGGTGCCGTGGGATCATCCGCTGCAGAGGACACGCCAATAGCATTGTCGACCAGCTGCAACATCTGCATCCTGACGGGCTGTTTCTGACCACCGATACTGAGAGAATTGGTTCTCTAGCGGACGGGAAGCAAATCTGCAGTATTTGTGGACGATATCGCCACCAAGTCTCCTTCATCGCGGCTCACTCAGGGGTAGAAGTGAATATCTACCTGAAGGATCAGGCGAAGAAGCGCTGGAGAATCAGCGGGTTTCCCGACTCGTTAGCGTCTTTCGGAGCCAAGCAGCATTTACACTCCCCATTCGGCCGTTCTGATTATGGTTCTCCCAACGCAGCCTTTTGCGCACATTGTGACAATGTGGATGACCCGCCGCGAGGGAAATGCCGCCGGCGCTTTTCTATGGACCTACAGGGAAAACACGCAAAGAGGGTTTGTATTGAGGCAGACAGGGACAAGGATAACTCCCGCCGGCGGGCTAGCTAAGTTAGATTAAATTATCTCTAAAGAATCTGATTGGCTCGATTTTGGTTTTGCCATACTCTTTCTAGTGGGCCTGCGTGGAGCTTCTTTTATCAGCAATATCCTTGTAGGTCGGAGAATAAAAGTGATTACCGGACCACTCTCATGCCGGTTCCGAAAATTAACCGAGGTTATTTCTCCCCTTACCGGCTGGTATAAAGGGCTCCAGTGGTAACGCAGATGCCTCAGTCTGTCTGGGTTTCTTGCCTCGCATCAACAGACACCATGGGTGGTCCTGATCCTTATAGGCGCGAACGGACTACTTTTACTAAGAGGACGCGCACCTTACTGAGCAAAGCACACGAGCTGGCTACCATTGCTGGGGCTGATGTTTACCTCTTTATCAATCATCCACGGGCCACAGTTGCCTATAACTCTGCGCAAGACGCGAACTGGCCTCCTGGCGATAAAGACCTAGTAATTCACAGTGGACTGCTTGTGATTCAGCAGCTAACCATGTTCTAGGAAAATATTTATCCTGATCTTCAACGCCTGGATCGCACCATGAGACGTAGTCCCAGCGAGGAGACAGATCAGGATATGTTTTTACGCTTCTGCCAATACTGTGCCTACAGAGGCCAGCTTCTGGAGTCGATGGAGCTGCAGGCGCCGACGGATACGGACGAAAAAATGTCTAACAGTTAACGATCTTTATCTTGGCCGGACTGCGCAACCGCTTAGTGTTGCAGTTAGTAATGGCCTGTTGAGCCTACCGCAGAATAGCCAGGTAGCGCTGTTGTGATATATATAAGGGAGACGCAGACCCCGCTCAGTCATGCAGTCTGATCTAATGTATTTACATTCATTGAACCTTTACAATGGAACCAGTCGAGATGATTTACACGATCATTGTAGAAAGCATACTGTTGTTGTTGGTGTTGTCTCACATCCTTTCGACCCTTCGCACTTTTCTATTGAGGCATCATCGACACTTTACTTTAAGATATCTGTTGCATCCTCTGTCCCGTAAATGGCTGGGCAGCCTACTCCCGTCACCGCTTCATCTTCTCTTCATCATTTTCTACGTAATCGGCACATTAGTTTGTAATGTTGTCGGAATTCAATCACTTTCTGATGCTGGTGTCCGTGCTGCGCACCTGTCATTGTCCAGTCTTGTACCAATGTACCTTTCAGGAGGCTATAAATTTGGTGCCTACCTGCTAGGAGTGTCGCTCCGGACATACAGCGCTATCCACCGAACCATTGGCGCGATGGCTGTGCTCCAGGCAATCATCCACGTGGTGATCGCGGCAATAACGCATAAAATATCGACTTCCAACAGTTCGCATGTCTACGGAATCCTGGTATGCCTCAGTGACCTCCTTTATAGAAGGCGTCTAACGAGGCTCCAAGACAGCAAGCATCATGCTTTCTCTGGTTCTTATACCTCTCGTGAAGAAGCGAGTGTACGAACTATTCTTGAGAATGCACCAGGCTTGTGCTTTACTAGCAGTGTATGCAATCTGGCGGCACACCCAGGCACTGACTAATAAGTATACTCGTCTATATCTCTTCTGCTATCTGGTCATCTTCGTGGCTTCCTTAGTGTGGCGATTTGCCTGCATTCTTGTTCGGAACATGGCACCTGGCAGGAAACCTACTGCGCTGATAGTTGATATCCAAGGGGAGAATGTTCTCCGCGTCACAATATCACCTCCTCGGCCATGGCGTATCCGTGCTGGACAGTGGATTGAACTCAATGTTCCCCACGTTGGCCTATTTCATCTCCTTCAGATGCATCCATTCACAATCAGCTGGTGGCAAGATGACGGCACGGGCAGAGCAGCCTCCATTTCCCTTTTGATCCGACAGCAATCTGGGTTCACGAAGAGGCTCGCCCACCGCATTGAGCCGAGCCACATTTATCGAGCATGGATCGACGGGCCATATGGCCCCACCACCGTTGGGGCCGGCAGAGCCTCAGAGACTATGGGAGACTATGGTCATATTCTCATGGTCGCGACTGGAATCGGGATTGCGACCCAGCTCCCGTACATCAAAGAGTTGCTAGATGGTCATCGCAAGAAGAACATCCGAACACGACGGATATCCATTATTTGGCAGCTGGATGAAGAGGGTGATTGGGAAGGAGCCCATGATTGGCTTCAGGCGCTGCTAAAGGAGGATGAAGGATATGTGAGATGACAGCCCTCAGATAATTCTGCTAGGCTAACTGGTTACAGTTACTCAGCGTCACCGTGTACGATACACTACATCCCGTATTGACAGGGAACCCTGAGCGGTTTGGGCATCACGATTTGATTGAGGTCTACAGTGGAGTTCCCATCTGGAGAGAGCAGCTGTCGGCAGAGATGGACAAACAGGCCGGAAGGATGTTGGTAGCTGGTATTTCCCCAACTTCCACAGTAGCTACTACGCCCTAACTTACTGAAGTATCTGCCCGTCGCCAAGTACGCCGCCAAATCCGCCGTCTAGTTCGAGCAAACATAGGTCGGAATGTGGAGCTGTTCGAGCAGGAATTCCAACCCTGGACAAGGAGCGGTCTATGGTCCTACCTCACGCCTTGACTCCCTGTATTGGTCCCCTGATTTTACTGTGCCTCGCAGGTTCATGACTTTTCAACAAGCCAGCTTCTGTACGTGTGCTGTACATACCGTCCTTTGCGAGCAGGCTAGCTGCGAATCTCAGCCAGCAGAATAGGAAGTATTAGAAAGATACTAACATTAAAATAAGACAAGCAACCAAGGTTTAACATGTGTAGTTATTTTCTAGATAACAGTAACCCATAAACAGATAAAAGAAATTCTTCATTAGCAACAGCAGGATTGCAGAGGAAGCGCGAGGCTCGAATTAATGCGGAGCACTCTTCTGGACTGACTTCTGAGTGTCAGGCCAACTGCGACACTGAATGGTTCCGCCGCCAACACTGAAGCAGGATTTCCAGTCTCAACGAATATATACGCTCCTCCAGCCCATGGATTGCAGATGATCTCATGCAGAACAGAAGATGAAGGAACCAAGCGTACTAGGAAATGAAAAACGTGCATGGTGGAGGATCAGGTGTCGGCAGCGTCTAGCAGAACACATCAGTACGTCATTAAAGCCAAGTGACCAATAAATCCTAACATAGCTGGTAGGGGAAACGCTTGGGATTCAAGTCGCGCCAACTGAGGTTCGACTGCAAGAAGCTGAACACATGCAATACTCCTGGAAGGTCAAAGAGCCTTCTCTGAACCGTCTGTTCAAAAGACACCTGAGCAAGCACTCTGTTCGAGCGTACATGCAACTATATCATGAAGTTGGCAAATCCTTTTATGCCACCCATCGAGAGGTCACTGACCCGGTGGAACTCACACCCCTCTGCATTAGCATGGATGAGAATACATCGGAACCGAGCGAGGAAGATTACATTCAACAACTTATTGATGAAAATACTAGACTCACTGAGGATCTAGAACAAGTAACCAAACAGGCAAAGTCGCTGGAGGAGGCCAAGGTGCTGGCAGAAAGCAACCTGAAAGTCCAGGAGATCATGTTGCAGGAGGCACAGGCAACAATCAACTTTCACCAACAGGATGCGCAACAATGGATGGCGGTAGCTGAAACCTACCAGAACAGCTGCATACAGTGCTCAAGCGCCCTGTCGCAACTGATCAGTTTCACTGAGGGTATCCAGAGTCGAGTTTCCGTTGCCTTTCCAGAATCAGCACCAGCATGAGGCAGCATTATTGCATTATAGAGCATAATTATATAACATGTTTGAATAGCAGACTGATAATACAAGAGGGCTTGTACAGCAACTTAGAGAACGAGAAAGAAGAAAGTTAGAGGTATAATCTTTGTAGCAGGCAGTGTAGAGATTGAGCTAGCTGGATTCGATATTGTTGGATTCGGCAATGGCGGCTGTAATGAGAATGGAAGGGTATATGTTCCAGAGAACGTGAAGCTCTCACGGTCCTCATCATCCGGGCGAGGCGTATATGTGATGATTGATGTAATGGGCTCAGTAGTATAACTCAAGCCGTTTACCTCGCCTCGACGTAGATAGGAACATCTTGCTTCGGTATAATGGAGGCTTAGAGATTGCGGTGTGTAGCTAATTGCTGTTGTTATTTGGGCCGTGGAGCAATTCTCAGCGCTAGAGGTGATGAGTTCCGGATGAATATCTGCTTCCCTGTTCAAGTTAGAGAGATCTAAGTTATTCCAGCCCGAAAGCAACGCATACCGAATATAGCTATTATGTTGGTGAGTAGCGCATGGAAGGGCTAGTATAGCAAAGATGACTAACCGCCACGTTCTTGCCAGCGCACAAAACTGAAGATAATACATTTAGTATCGCCCTGTGGAAAATCCGCGATGTAAGGCAACTTAGTACTATCTGATCTTGCTGGCAGCCAGTCACCATCTATAGACGCTTCAAACTATTTTTTCGGTGGCCATAGTTAACCTATTTTATCTGCGACACCATCTGGTTCCCGATGTCAGCAGGGATCTGTACACATTGGCTGCTCACTTCACAATGCAAAACTGAATTGGCTCGCAGATAAACCCAACTCGAGATCATAGAGCGAGGAGTATAAGTAGATTGCCTGCTTTGTTGCTTTTGAACATACGGCTAATCTATCAAAAAAGCACAAATATGGGGAAATCTGATAAGCAGGGTAAGGCGAAGAGGCAGCAGGGTAAAGGGAAACAAGTTGTAAAGACAGAGAAAGCGCCAAAGAAAGCGCCAACTCAGGAAGTGCCATCACAGGCAAATGACCAGGAGGATGAACCAATGAACGATATTAGGAACCTTGATTCAGATTTTGAGAACTTATCTGATGATGAGCCGTCAAGCAAACGCGAGAAACGCTATAGAGAGCCCGAGCTCAGCGACTGGACAAGGGCGATCATCGAGGCCTTCATTACCCAGCATGGAGAGGAGATTAAGAAGGAACTCCAGGAGGCAAACCCCGACTTTTCCAAGATAAAATCACTTCTTGGCCGGCTCAACGAGGCGATAACAAACGCAAACAGAGAACATCAAGCTCCTCAAGAGTTGAACATCGTGCGCGTGGATGTATATCAGCAGACATATGATGCCTGGAAGGCCCGCGTGAATTCGGATCATGTCAAGGGTAATACTAAGGAGGAATGGAAGGCGTATTATGAACTACGCAAGATGTTCCGTCTAATCAATCGCCAAAATCACCTCCCTGAGGAGTGGAATATCCCTTCTGCGACTGCTGAACAGTTATTTGGAGCAAAGCCATCTGGTATAGAGGAACTGCCCGACGATGCAGAATCCGCGGCATCATATTCTGACGAATCTGAGTCAGAGGAGTCCGAATCTGATGAAGTCGAGGGTATCGATGCCCTGGAAGCAAGAATGCGGAAAGAATACAGTTCACTGTCTCGCGGAAAAGTGTTATATTGGTGGCCAGTTGGGATGGGGACCCAGATATTTGTCCGGTATGGTCCGAAAAAGAGTCCAATATATCGCGTACGAGCAGGATCTTCGCTACCATACGACCCGCGCAGTACAGAGCAGGTACTCAGCAAGACTCGCGGGAATGCCAAGATACGCGTCCAAGCTGAAGGAACAGTCAAAGAGGTTTGGAAATACACGCGCGATGATGTTCAGGACATTATTGGTGTGGGCTGGAAGGTTGAGGATGATGACGACACCAGCGCAAACGCCCTGGCATTTATCCGGCCAGCAAAAGACATCATCTATCCCCACACCCGGGTCCTGGTGAAGTGGAAGCTTGGGGCCGTCTCCCTCGAACGAAGAGGGTTTGTTCGACGGATTACCAATGGGGGTGGTTTGAGCGGAGACCGAATGATCTACTTAAAAGCCAGAGAAATGGAAAACGCCTACTGGGGGTATGATGTGGAGGAGGAAGAGACTGATGATGAAACCAGTGAAAGTGAAGATTCTTCTTCTGACGAATCCTCATACACTCGTTCCCGTCGTGCTCGTCGTTCCATCCGGACCCATCCTAAGAGGTCGGATAAGAACGAGCAGAGTGACGCTGATTCAGAGACGTCGCCTTCTGACCAAGAGCAGGCACCGCGACGCTCTAAACGACTTAACCGGAAGAAGAGAGGCAAATCATCCAGAGCCAAAAAGGACGTGGACAAAGAAATTCGCCGCCTAACGGAGGAACTCACCCGTCTTAAGCTTAAACAGCGCGGCAGGCAGACAAGCCGCCGCGACAGGACTTGACAGGGAATCCTGCGACAGAACAGCTGCCTGGGATATCGCAGCCTTGATTGTTGATCTTTGTATTTCCAGTTTCCCGCTTTACTGAAGAATGAACCTTGAAACGAAATGTATCTAGACTGCGATGTTTTATGTACGAGCAAGAGATCGATATGAGCCAACTACAGACTAATTTGAGCGTCTATTACTCGAAAAGCATCCGCTCCTTACTAGGCTATCTGTTTATAATCGAAGTAGCTTCGCCCTACCGTTTCCCCTGTGCCATCACATGCGAACAGGTTCCAAAATCCCAGGATACTGAAACCTCTACACCAGTCTACCGGCAGAATGTTGAACTTCCCACTCAGTCAAAGGCTAACCCTCCTTGGAGAGCTAAGTTCTGACTAATATACTGCCTGGCACAGAAAAATATGCGCGTGACGTTCTTCTTTGCTGCAGCTATCCTGTCGGCGCGAATTCCTAAGCTAGAGAATGTTATGATTATACTCCTTGATGGATTCATATCTACGCCTTATGAGTGGTATTGAGGAAAGATCCGTTGACTAGTATGCACAAGAGCATCCTAGCCACATATTCAGCAAATGACGGGCAGCAACCATGAACTCATAGGTCTCGGCGTCAAGAGTTCAGTAAATACGACCAGCCCTTCGAAAATTATGACGCTCCCTGCTGTCCCTTTCCATGTGTTGGAAAGGGAGAGGATGATTTTTCAGCAGCAAACCAATTTGGCTATCTGTTTGCAATTAGCGGCGAGCTGGCTAGTGACATTGGATCAAGTAGTGCTTGCTTCACCGTTAACATCTTTCACAGTAGAATCCATAGACTGGTAGAGGTGGCGGCAAAGACGGCATCAGACATGTTTTGTTGTTTGCCTTGCCGTTCAAACGCCCGCATCGGAGCGTTGGTTGATTTCAACCAGAGGGTTGACTCAGATGCCAGGGATATAAATTGAGCATGTCACCCATCAAGCCAGGCCCTTTCTAACTGTCCATTCTATTGTGGCTCACACTCAACTGAAGTACATGCTTCTGATAGATACTACTCATTATGGAAACTGAGTCTTGTCTGACAGACCAGGCCATCTTGGCCAAGATCAATCAGTTAAGAGAGCTGAATGTTGGCTCGATTATCCCTCTCCCTCAGGTAATTCAGGAAAACCAGTTCCTTGCCTACATGAAACTATCTAACATTTATAACAGCTCGTCGTTGTCGGAGACCAGTCATCTGGAAAAAGCTCTGTCCTCGAGAACTTAACCGGATTTTCTTTCCCTCGTGGTGCGGGCCTTTGCACTCGCTACGCAGCGCAGATTACGTGCCACAATGAACCCCAGAAGAGCGTCTTCATATCCATTATTCCTCGTCCCGACGCAGACAAAGCGCTCAAGTCGCGCCTGCTTAAGTTTCAGCGCCGCCTTACGGAGATTGATAACAATGAGCTTGCTAAGATTTTTGATGAGGTACTTTATGTGCATAGCCGTCTAGAGGCAGCATTAACTGACCTTCATTTTAGGCTCACCGTGTGATGGACATCCGTATGAGCACAGATGGCTCAGATACTGGCGTCGGCGCGTTTAGCCGGGACATTCTTAAGATCGAAATCAGCGGACCCGAGGTCAGCTTCCACCTGCTTTATCACTAAATTAACTAACATCTATGGTAGCAAAACCATCTAACAGTTATTGACGTCCCTGGCATATTCCGTGTCCCTACAGATGGCAAGCAGATCTTCATCTTTGCAAGGGGCAATTTGCTGACATCTCTGCTAGGACTAACAACGGAAAGCGATATTGTGATGGTGCAGAACATGGTCAAGTCATATATGGCCGATTCTAGAACTATGTTCGTTTCCACAGCGCCTCTTCTAGACGCGATCCACTAACTAGCTGACAGTATTCTTGCGGTTATGCCTTGCAATGTCGACATTGCAACCCAGGAGATTCTGAAACTTGCGGAAGAAGCTGATCCAAGCGGAATCAGAACAATGGGGGTCTTGACAAAACCAGACCTTGCTACCGAAAAAGTCACCCAAGATGCGGCAATGGATCTGCTTCTGGAAAGACGTAATGTTCTCAAGCTAGGATATCATGTTGTCAAGAACCGCAGCGCAGACGACGACAATTCAACACTGCCTGGCCGTCTTGCTGACGAAAGGGCATTCTTTGCTGCTCCTCCTTGGTCTCGCATTCCTGATCGTTGCGGCATTACCTCACTGCAAACTAGACTACGTGAGCTGCTGATGTTTATCTCCCGCAAAGAGCTTGGTCCTGTCAAGTTGGAGATTGAAGAGCGCCTACGCAAGCGCAGGGCCGAACTTGAGATCATGGGTCCGGCCAGAGATGATTCCAATGCCCAGAGGCAGTATCTGGGAAAGCTAGCTACTCAGTTTCAAACCACAACTCAATCTGCATTGAACGGGTATTATGCGGGAGACGATATGTTTAATCAGTCAGAGCCGAACCTGAAACTAATCACGAAAGTGGTTAAGCTGAACGAAGTTTTCTCCGATATTTTCTGGAAAAGAGGTCACAAGCAATACTTCGGAGCTACATGGGATGATGAGGGTGAGGCTTCATACGGGTCCAGCACTGAGAATTCCCCTTTTCAAATTCCTCTAAGAGAGTATCCCGAGCTGTATGGTATTGTTCAAACCGATGATTATATATGCCCCAAGCCTCTCAAGGGTCCTATTATGAGCCTAATTGAGGAAGTGTTCGAGTCTAGTCGGGGCCCGGAACTTGGAACTGTAAGTGCACTCCTGACTCAGATTGTCAACCAGACGGTTACTTAGCATTTTTCCAGTTTAGCAGTGCGATCCTTGCTACGATATTTAAGGATCAGTCAGAGAAGTGGGAGCCGCTTGTTCTCTCTCACACTAGCAAGGCCATTGTCTTAGTACACGACTATATCTTCCAGCTTCTCACCAAACTTTGTCCAGAGCAGCAGGTCCGAGATCAGCTGTGGGAAGGATTGCTTGTCCACAAACTGTGTGATGCCTATCATCGGGCAATGAACCACGCACGGTTCCTGCTGGCCATCGAACGCGGAGGCAAACCATCTACCTTCAATCACTATTTCAACGCAAATCTCCAGAAAAAACGTAGTGAGCGGATGTGCAAGTCCCTTGAGACCTTAGCAGTCTCATTCACGGACGGAGAAGGTTATGTACCTGTCAAAGCGCTGCGTCAGCGATTTACTACCGACAAGGACAATAGGCAGCAGGTATGCGAGGATATCCTTGACACTCTGATGAGCTACTATAAGGTAGCCCGCAAGCGATTTGTTGATATAGTCTGTCAGCAAGTGATACACCACTTCCTCTTAGAAACTGATGACGGTCCGCTCCGGATTTTCAGCCCAGACTTAGTGATGAGTCTGAGTACCGAGCAGCTGGAGATGGTTGCCGGCGAAGATGCAGAATCAAAGCGACGGCGGAATATGCTGAAGCAGGAAATAGACAGCTTGGAGGCGGCTTTGAGGATCCTGCGCTTTTAATGTGGCGGGGTTAAGGGTAAGGCGCTGGGGCCGAGACAGGTACTCTCAACCATGGAACTTAGTAAAAGCTTTGACCTGGACTTTGAGCTGCTTCTTCTATTGGCACTTATCAATGCTTAATTCAGAATTTATCCGTCCCTTGACATTGGTTTTTCCCAGAGGGTTTCCCAATGTTGTCACGCGAATGCGAAGGGCTCATTTATAGTTTCGGTTACAATAAAGTTAAACGGTGCAGGCACCTGTAACACAACAGAGTTTCGGACCCAAAAGTCCAATCATCGTTCTCAGCCACCATTACGAAAGTACCAGATATCTAATAAGGCTAAAGGACGCCTTACAGACCAGCCTTGGGCCCAAGGCGTAGACTTAGCGGCAACCAGACGACCCTATTGAAACAGATATTCAAGTACAGTAACGAGCTTAGTGTTCTCAATGTAAAATAAACTGGGCAGTATCCATAGGAATTGACTTGAGTTAACTTGCTTATACTCTTATCTATAATGACCAGAGAGAATCTTGCTGAATACTTCTATGTCTGGCCTTCAAATCCCCAGGAGGCCTGTCGTTCCCAGTTATGAGGCTAGCACCAGATATGACGAATACAACATATGGCCTGAATTCATCCACAATTCTGGCCGGTGTAAGATCCGAGGCGAAGGATCAGAAATGGCAGCAAATTCAGACAGGCGAAATGGGAGCCAGTCAACACTCTGTGGGATATGATAGCTGTCAAAGCATGGTAGATTAAACAGCCGCGTCCCTGGGCAACGCCGCCTTATCTGAACAGGAACCTGACGAGGCCACGCCGACCATGAACTTGGAAGTGGGAGGAGAGAGCAAGGGGCTGAAGACTTGCGATGGCGGGGATCCAAAGAACGAAGGGGGGTCGATCAGGATGACAGGACATGGTAAGACTACAAACCAGCGCCAGTACAGTGCTTACAGAGAGAAGGAACAAGGTGAACGAGAAGATGTTGCATTACTACTAAAAGAATGTCGGCTAGAATCCGCATGCGCTCCCTTCATGAAGTGAAGATTTTCTAAGTGGAAGCAACACATGATGCCAATGTTGATCTGGGTTCGACGCCTTCCCACAATTGCAACCCAATCATGGTCCAGCCGTCTACAAAGCTCCCTCCCGATTGTCTGTGGTTGTGCATGCAAGAAAAACGAGACTTACCTACTCGCCGCGGATACGGTACACGAAAAGAACAAGTTCAAGGATGTGAAGAAGGAACTTGAGGAGGACGTGCTCGAGAAGAGGGATTTCCACACCAAGATCGTCGTGCTCTTGGAGCCAGACCGTATTCATGTGCTGAAGGTCGCGGAAGAAGATCTCGTAATCGTCAGCGTTGAGTTCGCGGGGCTGTCCATTGTCAAGGAGTTGGTTCTGGAGTAGATTCCAGAGGAGCTCGCGATGAGTGGGCATGATGAAGATGGTGAGGGGAGGAAAAAAGTCAGACACAGCCAGCGAGGGAATTGACCCTTATATAGGCGAGAATTCGGTGCTAAGACTTAGTGTCTAATTCAGGAGAAGGAGATTGGCTGGAATTCTGCCAGGCAGGCAGTACCCGCGCTGCGAGAGCGTTGAGAAGGGAGATGAGTTGAGCATGGGAAGGAACGAAAGCTGGTGTTCAAGATTTGTATGGGAATCACATATAAATTTGGGAACGCCATGCCTCCACTACTCTACTGCCGCCCCAGGTCCTTCCCGCGCGCTAACAACGGGAACCGTACCGCCTTTGGAGGCGGCTTATGTCATGGGTCCGCTATGACGCATCCAACTGTGCTCAAGGACATAGGTTCGAATCTGGGCAGTACCATAACCACATAATTTATTTTCATCACACGCAAGCTTGGCACATCTGCTTCTGTAACAGCTTACCCCGGAGTAGCAGGGTCTACTTGAGTATCTGTAGATAACCTGACCGTATTTGAGATTGAACTCGAAGGGCGGAAATGTGCTATGAAGCTTGTAAGTACTGAGGCTACGCTTGTTACTGACGACTGAAGAGCAGATGATCGATTTCAAAATCGCAATGACCTTGACGACTGTAGGGCCAGATGAACAGTGATACAGTGGATATGAAGATACGCTTCTTGCAGAGTTTGGGGAATTCTTGGGCTGTCCAGCTGTGGCTTCTTTCATGCGCAGGAAGCTAATTACTACTATCTAGAGAGAAAACCAAAGACAGGAACGCTCTTAGAATGACAAGTGGTATCAGTACAGTCGCGTTCGTCCCCGTTGCGGATATCTGTGCCACATCAGCCAGCGACTGGTTGGGCAGGAATGGCAGGCGGTAGCGGAGGGCAGTATGTTCCGACAGACGACAAGCAGCCCAAGTGGCTCGGACGCCCGTCCTTCCTTCCTTGACACCCGTCATGATCTGACGCCTGACCTTCCGCCTGGATCGACCACTGGCGGGGGCCATCCTAGTTATCTCAAGCCATTGCTTCCCCTTTCCAACACATCGATGCCCGACAACAGTAGCCCGGATTACAAAAGTCTCTTTCTGCAGGCAGAGGAGAGACGGAAGCAGGAAGAGCAAAGACGGAAGCAGGAAGAGCAGAGACGGAAGCAGGAAGAGGAGAGACGGAAGCGGGCAGAAGATGAAGGAAGACAAGAGAGGGAGAGACGGGAGCAAGCTGAAGAGCGCACCCGACAGACAACTTTCATGGAACTCATGCGCTATTCCCACGACCTCCTCTCGCGACCGCTGAGAGTCGAAACACCATCTCGCTCGACTACCGGGAAAATACCTCTTCCCAAGGGCAAATACTGCCCGACACGATTGGAGTATTGGAACGACTGCCCAACACAACTATCACAACTATATACGTCGGTCTGCAGGTATTTTGCTTTGGAATCAGGGGACACGCCACGACTCTTTCCACCTTTGCTTGAATTAGAAGGACTACGCCGACGACTCAACACACCACTTAGCTGCGAGCAAGAACTTGAGCGCTACGAGCGGTTTGCCGTGGAGGACCATGTTCGTGATATAATTACCGAGTTATGCAAGCTACCGGCTGCTCGCGATGAGTTCGGTCTCGGCGACGGAATCCAGTTCAGCAGTCACACGAATTCATTGAACGAAACTGAAGTTTCTGAAGTGGTTGCAAGCCAACCGTCAAGCATACATAACCCAAGACCTGATCATTTCTGTATCCATCGGGTCGACAGCAACATTACCACTCTTCTTGCAAGTGTCGAATATAAACCGCCTCACAAGCTTCCTGTTGCAACCCTTCGTATGGGACTTCGACCGATGGACTTATGGGAGGCAATGGTCAAGTCCAATAAAATACCTACGAACCAGGAAGCAAAATTGAAATATAATGCGGAACGGCTTGCCTGCTCTGCTATTGTCCAGGAATATCATGTAATGATCCAAGAAGGACTTGAATATTCCTATGTGACAAATGGGATCGCGCGAGTCCTACTCCGTGTTCCGCAGGACGATCCCAGCACGCTTTACTACTTCTTCTGTGATCCTAACAGCGAAGTGAACCCAGAAGCTGACTATAATTCTCAGCTATCGAGGACTTCTGTTGCAAGAACACTATGTCTATGTCTATTGGCCTTCCGCTCACCTACGCGTAGCCAGGAATGGCGTGAATCTGCACGACAAGGCCTGGAAATTTGGACGACCAGTTTTGACCACACTTACTCTCAGATCCCCGAAGCAGAACGGCAGCAGGCCATTCCTCACTCTGATAGCACAACCTTGGAGTTCTCAAGCCCGGGATCCGGTTCAGCATATGTGCCATCGTCTCCACCAGATTCGCCAACAGCAGGCGGCCGTCGAGTGGGCACAAGGTCCCAAGCGAGCTGTGCACCTCCCGGGTCGCAACGCCGCTCGCAGTCGCCAGATTCATCCGGCTCCGATACAAACCACGCAACCGGGCGGAAGCGGAATTTCAGCCAAGTCACATCCTCATCCTCACCCTCTGCCCAAGCAGCGGCGCGTCAACGCGAGGCCAGTAACAATCAAGGCAGGCAGTCCCGACGTCCCGATGCGCAATTTTGCACGCAGCGATGTTTACTCGGGCTGCAGACTGGGGCTATCCTAGACGAATGTTGCCCCAACGTGGCGCTCCATCGCCAGAGCAATAATGACCGCCAACATCCCACTACCTCGGAAGCTTTAGTGGACTCACTAAAAGCACAGTTGGACGAAAACATTGACCGATGCACACCCCTTGGGAGTTGTGGAGCATACGGTGCCCCGTTCAAACTTACTTGTGCTACATATGGCTATACTGTCATCGGAAAAGGAACCACGTCAGGACTATGGAAAGAAGTCTCGCGCGAAGCACAAGTATACCAACTTCTGCGAAGGGCGCAAGGGTCCGCTGTACCTGTATTCCTTGGAACAATCGACTTAGCAAAGATGTATTTTCTTCATGGAGCTGGAGAAATTCGTCATATGCTCGTTATGGGTTGGGGGGGCGAAAGCACAGCAAAGATGGAGCTAGCGCCATGGCTTCGCCAGGAGATTCATAGATCAGAGAAGGAAATAAGAGCCCTGGGAATCATCCATGAAGATCTTCGGCCTGATAATATCCTCTGGAATAAAGAGCTTGGACGGGTGTTGATCATTGACTTTCACCGTTCTGCTTTGAAATCTCAGCGAATTTCACAGCCGCAACAAACAGCAAAGAGACAACTATGTAGGGTACAGCCAAGAGATGCTAAACGTTTACGTGTCCTGTGAAAGAGGTTGCTTATCTTTACAGCATTGATTTAGCAATCACATAATGCATGATAATGAAGCATTCCTGCAACTAGCACTGTACACTGAACCGGCCTGCCAGAATATCATGCTCATGTGACTGAAAGGTATAACTAGAAGTGAAGCTGGAGTAGTCCACTGTCCGACACCAACAGGCAGTCTTGTTAACTATGCGCTGACAATTATACATGCGCGACAATAGGATGCCGCGACCTCTCCTAGGACATATATGTCACCTTAATAGGCTCGTAGTAATCTCTTCGACAAAACCACGAGCCACACCAGCCATCGCGCCCTGACTGATAAAGGACTGCGGTCTTGATCCGTATGTAATTTCTTGAGATCCAGGCTATTTATCAAGGTGACATTCACTTGCGAGAGGGTATATCATACTGAACCCACATCCTGCGAAAGATCATTTTCTCCAAATCAGGGGACGCATCAAGGAAATTAAGAAAAGCAGCGTCCTGCATTAGAACCTCAATATTCCAAACCATATACTCGCCCAGGATGTGTTGTAAGTTATCCATGAACTCACTCTCCTCATAGACAAATTCGAGGAATCTCACAACATCCTTGGTTTGCTGAGGACCTAAGACAAGGCCTTCTAGTAAATTGGTGATGTGCTTGAGAGAGAGAACACACAAAGCTGCACAATCAGACCTGAAAGCATAACGATGTATGCGAGCATGACATAACAGTATTTCTGCATAGTCATTTGCAGGATCCGTGCATGCTGGCTGAGTCGTGGGGCGCATGTCTGTATACCTCTCCAAAATGTCGTAAAAATGGGGAAGAAGCTGAGGATGAAAGAGGTTTGAAGTGAAATTATTCCGGTTAAAAAGGCATTCCTTCACATGATCGATATCTCTGTTTCCATAAACTGGTCCAGGAGGGACAGAGTAATCACCAATATAGGCAAACTCGCAGCAGTGCCTAAATGTGGTCTCATCCATTTCTGGAAAATAAAGGGTAACATGGCCTGGTTTGGTTCCAAGTTCTTCGGCGGTTTGCGGCTTCAGGAATCGATTAAGAGCTTTGGCGTGAATCTGAAATGGTGACTTGGTAGGGCCTACTAGGCATGTTATTATCTGGCTGTCCAGGACTCTGAGGATAGTTAGCAGAAGATCCCGCGATGACCGACGCTTGGGCATTATTACTCGTTAAATGGCATTGTACTCAATTGTCCTCCAGCAAGCCTTATGATGCAGAGGGCTTAGAATGGATTGACTCGGAGGCTTGATGACCAGGTGAAGATAAGCCTCCCTCTAGGACAAATTGGAGGTGGACAGGAGCAAAAGTGTAGTTATGGATCAGCAAGGATTTCGCTTCAAACACGGGACAAAGATACCTGGGAATTTGCCTCTAATTATAGAGGGTGACAGCCCGTCACTTTTGATCTATTCAAGTTCACAAAGATGGAAGCGCTTGTGGGCCAATTCAGTGGCATTCCTCTCCAGCCATTGCAAGCCGTTTCGGTGGTCGCAAAACCAGAGGGATCTCGCTTTCATTTTCCTCGTATGACACGTTTGAGCTTGATTTCTAATGAATATCTGGGGTGTGAAGCCTCTAATCATTCAGAGGCTCAGATAGAGGAAAGATATTAAGCCTGTGGTGGGGCTGGATAACGTTATCAGGAGTCTGTGGGCCAACCTAGTTGTATGTTGCGAGACTGAATGGTGACGGCTAGAGACAGTAGCAACTTCAGCTACCTACCTCTCACAGTATGAAAAGGTCCTATAGACGAGTCCAGTACTGTAAAAAAATACATTCTTCCTGTATCTTATTTGCAGTGGTTCTTCCCGATGGCTCATCCAACCCCAGTCACCACTTCTGGCTCTAGATACCCTTGGGCAAACGGTCTTCTGACCTGTTTTATCTCTACAGATGATTGTATGTTAATATCACAAGTTTATATGGTTTCACTGCTTACAATATATATCAAGGTTTCCTGGGCAGCTTTCTTCCATGTTTGCTTTTCGGAAAGACCCAGTCACGGTTAAAGAACACAGACGCAGGAGACTACAGTTATTTGAACAGAGATGTAAGCCTCATTCCACACCTAACTTGAAAATGCGAATAGACTCATCCAATTACAGTGCCTTTGTTACGCCCTCCTAAGCTGTGGATGCCAGGGATGCTTACTGGCTCAGAGGCGCTATTCCATGCGAGAGCGATTTGACATCGTAGGCTCAGGTTATGGGGATTGCCTGGCATCATGTTTCTGTCACTGTTGTGTCTTGATACAAATGGAGAGGGAAATGGTACAAAGCATACTAATTGAAGCTGGTGGGTATCAGTCATTCTCTGGAATGGCATATCAGCAACAGCAATGACCTAGCTTAGCCAGAATTAGACCTATACATCAATGTATCTTTATATTCTCCTAGTTACAGGTAAATGGCATATTGGTACCGGTCACGACAGGAGTTGCGCAGGTTCGAGACCCGTTGAGGAGTTCCAATGGCAACTTCGGATGTTGTCGACAGGGAAAGAGCTGGGGGGTAGGTTGAGGAGATCTTCGAAAAATAACTAGCTAATAGGACATGTTAAGTTATCAGATGTTTTCCATTCCACCGGCTACAGGAGCTGCCTTGAGAAACAGGCCAAGAGTATATTGAATGACCCATGTAGGTCTAAACTGTACATTGTAGTTAGACTCGCTCGTGGCTGACTTTGCAGAACCCAGCTTTAATTTCCATGTCATGCTCCTGCCGCAGTCTCTGTAGTTTCCCAAACTTGTACACGACGGTTAAAGTCACCGAAATTGATAATGCCAACCCGGTCATGATCGTAGTCAGAAGAGCCATGATGGACCAGTCACCACTTTTCGCGGTATATATGTTGATGATAGTGGTAAGCAATCCTGCTAGACTGTTCAGACAAGTTGGTCTGCCCATTCTATTAGCTTAAATCCTGGATTTCTTTTTCAAGACTCCCCGGCTTACATGAATAATCGATTAACAAGCCAAATATAATTATCACGCCGCTCCCAAAAGAGCCATGCCATACAGGCTGCTCCCACCACCAGAAACGTGCATGCAATGACCAGAAGAGGTGGGTTCTGAACTGTAGCAATAATAGCTTGGCCAGTTTTTGTTTTGCTTAAACTATCATTCAGAGTGTCTGATTTCTGGAGCGATGTGAATGTCCCTGGGATAACTAAGTATCCAGCAAGGAGCACCCAGTTTGCTGTACTTGAGGCAAGATTGTAATACCATGGTATATAGTCCAAATCAAGGAGCATCTGCATATACTCTGTTCTGATAGGTACAGTGTCACTCCTGGTTGGAGGTGAGTAGTTATTGGGAGAGTCTGACACTGGGGACGGTTCCATAACAAGTCACAATAACAAAACAGGGCGTGGGAGAACGAGGGAGTAAGCTAGCACCTATTTATAGCCCATGATGGACCCAACAGTAGTATCTGAGCCGCTGGAGAGAAAACAGTGTCGCAGGCTTAAACTGGGTATATTTCAAGATTGCCGTCTCCCTGGATTGTACCACGGTTCCCCCGTTGCTATGGAACATTCTTGCTGCCTAGCCAGACTATAGAACCTGCTTCTCCCGAGCAATTGCATAAAGCATTGGCACAGGTTTAAGGCACCATGAGGGTGCGGTTGTCTGCAGGAATGGATGCTATAAGATCGTATGTCAGCCAAATTCACCACCTACAGGCCACCCTCCTACCTCAAGAAGTGCTTCAGCTGTTGAGGTCGGGGGAACACCAATAAAGTCTTCAGCGAGAAATCGAACTGGACCGCAGCTTTCTCCTTGTTGAAGAAGTAAGCGCGCAATGTTGCAGACATCCTGAACATCCCTGTTTTTACCTAGGAGACCAGGCTTTTGAAATAATTTACTTCCAATGCCCACTTTAGTTGTCAACATCAACGTGTACATATTAGGCTCAGGGCTATTACCAATTTTGACTTCACCTCCATGCGTGATAATCACATCTGAGCATTTTAGGTCGCCGTAGAAAATGTTCAGCTCTTTGTGGATATAAAGGAGGCCTTGCAAGATCTACCCAACATGAGCATGGATAATATTGGATGTTTCGGGGTCATGGTTACCTTCTTGCATATAATCGCAACTTCTGCCTCCCCGAGTCGAAATACTGGAGATAATTTCCAGACCTGTTCCAATGTAACGCCCCACTGTTCATAGAGAAAATAGACATCACCCTGAGAGATAAATATTTCTTTATAAGCAAGGAAGCTTGGGTGTGTAACCTGTGTGAGACGCTGTAGTGGGATGTCTTTTCCCTGCGGGCTGTAGTGGCTGACGAAACCAACAGGTGACCCGTCTTTGAATTCGATAGCATCAATCCCGTTCCATGATGGATGTAAACCAACAAACAACCGGTCTAGCTGGTCATAAGGAGAGCCATGCTTGATTGAATCACGTTGGGTAACTGCCATTTCCACCGGAATAGAGGGTAATGGAGTTTCGAAAACAGCAGTTCGGCGGCGATGCGCTAGTTGAATCGGAGAATCAAGTTTCTTTGGAGAAGACATTGTAAGATATGGACAATAGAGACGCAGTAGTAAGGTAATGGACCTTAGAAGTCCAGGTGGTCACTGTTATTGGCAAGTTTTAAATTCATGCTTGCGAAACGAAATGGGTGCGGCACCATTTGGCCATGGCATGACCTGCAGGGGACAGCCATCCTCGCGAGCTTTTTCCGGGTCGCAATTCAACTTCCTGACCTGATGTAAATGACCAAGGATTTGATGGGATATATCACTATGGACGTATAGAGACTCTCAGTAATCTACTTTATAGGGGAAGTGGTTGATAGTCTATAAATTCTGGCCCAAGGCCCGAGTAACGAAGCTATTAACGTACTACAATACTTAAGATCTATTCCTCAAGAACACTCACCCGAATTGTATTCGAATATGTTTAGCAAGCAAAATTTACCCGAAAGACTACAAGCAGCGCTTGACAAAGGCATCCCTCATGTGGTTCAAGAGTACCTTGATAATGGAATTAACCCCAACCTCCGTAACCATGATAGAGTGCACCACGGGAAGACACTACTATCATTTGCCTCCATGAACGGTCATACGGAGGTTATTGGTCTGCTTATCAAACATGGTGCTAAAGTCGATAAGCCGGATTTCCACGGCCGAACTCCGTTGTCCTGGGCAGCAGAACATGGTCAGCTTGATGCTGTCAAGCTGCTACTTAAACATGGTGCAAAGGTCAACACTGAGGATAACGACCGGGAAACACCTCTTGGCTGGGTCATACATGCTGGAACTGGAGATAAGATAGATGAAGTACAGAGTTATCTCCTCTCCCAGGGCGCTAAAGAGAAATTGAACCATTCATTGTTCAGCCAATTATTATACAAGGTCAGAGCAGAGTGGAATATGCTGCTTTTCAGAACCAAGGGTGAGAATACTTGAACTGCCTCCAACGCCCTAGGACAAGGTGTGCTAAATCCTTCTGTAGGGGTTCCCGGAAATGCTGGTTACTCTCTGATATGAAACGGGTGTTAGGGCTATCTTGCTACTGTCTTGCATAGAGTACAGTCCGACCCGAAATCTCATTCGATGCTTTGAACAGACGAACGTGCTTTTGAACCCTAAATCCGCAGCCTAGCTTTCCTGTAAACGGTTACCCTATCTTTCCGGCTCATATCGGTCGTGTATGGTATCGCGCCAGACAGAATTTCTGAACAAGCAAACCGTACAGTGACAGCCAAAGAATACACAATGCCTAGCTATTATGCCGCCTCCCTATTCAAAAGGCCATTGTTCTTCCGTCTAGCAACGAACGTAGATGGATGGTTATCCATAGTATAACCTCGTAGCAACCAGCTTAAGAATACATGGATCACCTAGATCGCCATTCATCACAAGCAGCGTGTCACCATGCTCCGCAAAAAGTTGCGATTATACATATTGCACTGCTCGGTAGACTCCGTCTTGTCCGCGCTGGCCTACGTAACAAACATCACTCCTCTAACGCTCGAAGGCGCTATGTGACCACCAGCTTGCTACCATTCCAACATGACTACCTGCTGATCAATGTATATGGCTTTCCAAGCTAGTAGTGGCCGCTGTCTTGATCTCCCTAGCGCAAATATAAGTCTGGCTCGCAGAAGTTTAAACAGGATTCCACGCAGAGGATCGCCTAGTTCTCTCTCCTTCGCAGCAGTATATGGATCACATTTGGCAACCATTTTTTCGCTACTTCAAAATGTCGCTTGGAAGTTTGGCTAGATACACTTAATCAAGCTTTTGCACTGACCTGTGAACAATCTCTCAGTCCCAGTTTCAGTCAGTTGGAGGTTCGGGTTGTCCTTCCTCGAGGAGCCTTAGACGGTCTCGAATAGCATATTTCCACTCCTTCACAACTTTATAGACCAAGGTGAAGAACAGTATCATAAGAATACTGCCGAAGCAGAGCATTACTACTGCGCTGAACCAGAAAGAAACGACAAGCGACGCACGATTGTACAATGCAGGATCCGTCTCTTGAATTGCAATGGTGACCTGTAGGCCACTAAGCAAAATTGAGACAGCTCCGGCTACAAATAAGATCGGACCATAGAAACGAGCAAAATATTCCCCGTACTGGTACTGGACACGTTGGAAATTCCACTTTCTTAAGAGCAGCGGCGCGTAGAAATTCAGTCTAGTTAGTCTAATCTCGCCGTAAGCATAGCGTCCGGAGACATCTTTATTAGATATCTTCGTAAGGTGCGTTGCAAAGTTGCAAAACTGTTCCCATGTGACGTCTTTCGCAATGAGGTGCAAACTGGGTTCTTGAGCAATATAGAAATCAGATTCCGATCTCACAAGGTATAGATATGTCCTGAGAAAACCTAGAGCTGCCTGGCGAACACGTCTATAATGATCTCGAGCTGGGCTTTTCGCGTCATCTTGAAGATAGTCTCGCCAGAACGCGTATGATGTGATATATTGAGGGAGAGGTTTCACAAAAATGCGATTGTGTATCCATATAAGGTGTAGTTTAGGATCCTCGGTCACGATGATAGTTCGCCCCTTGACATATTGCCGATGAAGAGGAGAGATATTCCCGCAGTCCTGCTTAGACATCCACCAGAGTTTATCTGCCATCTGATCCAAGTCTGTTGAGCAGTATTCTCTCTCGAGAAAGTTCAGCAGCCCATATTGATCCTGGAGTTGTATCAACGGATAGCCCGGCAGGTATTGTCTTGTAAGGGAACCGGCATCTAAGTCTGCACTCAGCTGATCCCTGACTGGAAATGGTGGCTTAACCACTTGAGTTTGCTTGGAAGCGGCCATCTGTATTTAGTAAGTAAGAGTCTTCATGTTGAAGATAGAGAGTGATACAGTACCTTTAGACTGGATGGTTTCATGTAAGAATGATCAGAATTCCGCAAAAGAGATGCGCCTTCTTCAGAATGAATTTTATAAAGGGTGGGCTCTTGGTTGTTTGCTACGCATATTATGAGGCTTAGAAATGCGTCAAATCATCTGTTGCCACATCTCTGCTGGTGAGACCCTACCCCGCTCCAAAGGTCGCACAAAGTAAGCATCAGGTCTCCCTGCTGACTGTTATCTCTTGTGGCTTCTAAATGGACTGTCAGTGATCTTTAATTGTTACTCCCTCTTCGAACCTACCTAGATTCTGTGTGAAATCGAAAGACCGGAGACATGGCTGAGCTAGATGGAAGTGTGTTATTTCTAAGTGCTTTCCTTGCCTTAATCGTCACTCTCTGGTGGCAGAGACCTATCCGGCGGCGGCCACCAAATAGGACATCGCAACAGAAACGAGCCATTACCTTGCGTATCGAGCAGGTTCCGGTAGACAAGCCAAAGGAGGATTTGGAAAGCGAGCTTCGAAGCCTACTTGTGGAAAATCTAACAAATGAAGATTATGCAATCTCCATTACACAACTCTCAATAGTACCAAGGGGCGAGAAGACGGCTTGTGCAACTGCCACCTTCAATACATCGATTCCACCGAAGGATCTTCTAGGAAAACTACGGCAAGCGAATCCCTGTCTTCAATATGAGTTTGATCTTGAATTCTACGGAATTACGCCGCTCTATGAAGCCCCGACGCCAGAGGTCGAGTAAGTAAATCTACTCAGGACAAAAATGCCACCGCGCTTACGCATGCTTCTCAACATCCAGTGTGATTGCTGTCCCCGGGCTCGGAAGCCACGCAATCGGTTCCTGGAAGTCACCCAACAGCCATCGCGTTTGGCTCCGGGACTTCCTGCCTGATGACGTGCCCAATATTCGAGTACTACTTTACGGCTATGACACCTCACTTCTAGACAGTGACACGAAGGAATCAATCGAGGATCTAGGAAGCCGTTTTCTAGAGTCAGTCAAGGCTTTTCGTTCAGATACTGTATAAACTCTTGACGGATGCCAAAAGACTATGACTGACTTGGCCCAGACACGTCACCGTCCAATAATATTCATTGGCCATAGCTTAGGGGGTTTACTGATCAAAGAGGTACGGCTTTTCTAGTTGCCCTCTTAGCAGTCAACTAACTCCTCTTGCGTGGCAGGCACTAGTTCGTGCGCGCGAGAAGTCTGATGACCAGGAAAACCTCGCTGTCTCTAAATCGTGCTATGGATTGCTGCTCTTTGGGGTTCCAAATCTTGGATTACGAAATGAGCAACTAAACAGTATTGTTCAAGGTCGGCCTAACAAACGCCTAATACAAGACTTGGTCGTTGACAATGATTCGGAGCCGTCTCCATTTTTGAAGAGGGTTTCTGACCACTTCGCCCGGTGTTGTATGGATCAGTACCGAGTCGTATCATTTTTTGAGCGAAAACATAGCTCGACTGTACAGGTAGGATATTTAGCATGATGGAGCTGGACGACACTAATGATTGCGATGTAGCTCCAACCCAATGGAACCCTGGCAAAGAATGGACCTAAGGCATTTATGGTTACAGAAAAGTCGGCGACAAGTTTAGGGCTGACTGCGACACATAAAGAGGATAATATCCCTCTTAACACAGACCATTCAGGCCTTGTGAAGTACGAGACCAGGAGCCAGGAGGAATACAGCATTGTAAAGGGGAGATTGAAAATACTTGTCACCGGAGCGAAACAGGAAGTCAGCAAACGGTTTGAGGAGAGTACGTAGTTAATGACATTCCTTCAAACTGCAGCTGCCGAAGCTGATTTTCTTTTACACCTTTTGCTTATAGTATTAACGTGAAGACTGCAGCAGGGTCAAACTATGGTTCGTGAGATAACTTCCCCGAGTCACTACCCTAACGACGCTCGAAACTGCGCTAACTCACCGTAAGAATTTACCAGTGAGGACCAACAATGCCTGCAAAATCTACTCCTGAGCCATCCTGGCAGTGACCGAAGACGCATTGAGGAAACAAAGGGTGGATTGCTTGACGACTCGTTTCGATGGATTTTGGAGACTGCCGAGTATCAAGCATGGTTAAATGATTCAGGGAGCTCACTCCTCTGGATCAAGGGTGATGCTGGGAAGGGCAAAACCATGCTTATGATTGGGATTGTCGAGAAGCTGTCAAAGCTTGGATCATCCAAGTCGCCTACCTACTTCTTCTGCCAAGGAACCGATCCGAACCTGAACAACGCCACTGCTATCCTGCGAGGCTTGATCTATATGTTGATTACCCAGCATCCGCACCTGATTCTCTATTTGCGCTCAAGATATAATACAGAAGGTCAACACCTGTTCGAAGGTCCAAATGCTTTCTATAGCCTGTCTGCTGTTTTCGAAAATCTGCTTAAAGACCTACAGAAATCCACAGTCCACCTTCTTGTTGATGCTCTCGATGAGTGTAAAGTGGACTTGGAAAAATTGCTGAATCTTATTGCGAAGACAACATCCATACCATCTGTCAAGGCCAAATGGATTGTCTCCAGCCGCAGCTTGGACCAGGCCGAGCAAATACCGGACTTTCACTGTCAAGCCAAGCAGCTTAGCCTTGAGGTCCACTTGGACTGTATTTTCAGGGCAATTGGGACATATATCAATTACAAAGTCTCCCGACTGGGGATCATCAGCCAAGATCAAGAACTCCAAGAACAGGTCAGAGATCAACTCAGTCAAAAGTCTGATGGGACCTTTCTATGGGTGGCGCTCGTGATTGAAGAACTTCGCAAATGTAAGTTTAGGGACGATATTCTTGGCGCCCTCAAGGAAATCCCAGCAGGTCTTACTAGGCTCTATACTCAAATGATAGAGCAAATAGACCAGAAAGATATTTACCGTGACATCTGTATAACATTACTGTCAATAGCGGTCGTTGCCTACCGCCCGCTGCACTTATCTGAGATATGCCACTTGATCGAGAAGAAGCGGAAGGAGGAAGTAGAGACAGCAGTTGGCCTGTGCGGGTCATTCCTTACAATCCGAGATGAATATGTCTATCTCATTCACCAGTCAGCAAAGGACTTCCTTGATCGCAACAATGTCGCTACTAGCATCTTACCAAAACACCCCGACATCCACCACAAAATATATAGCCGATCCCGAGAAACTCTCTCAACCAAACTCAAACGCGATATTTACCGTCTTGATGATCCAGGATTCTTAGTCCATGAGATCAAGACTCTTCGACCACATCCTGACCCGCTGTTTGACTTGCGATACAGTTGCATGTATTGGTTGGACCATTTTATCAATTCCAAGTCCCTGGAGAGGCCTGAATCAGCAGATAATCAGATATCCGATTTCTTCAAGCAACATCTCCTTCACTGGTTAGAAAGCCTTGGCGTGATTGGTGAGCTCCGGCATGGGATCTTAAGCCTCAGGAAGCTTTCAGCTTGTCAGAGCCAGCATCAGGATATCTTTAGGGAGGCTGAAAGATTCGCAAGTACTAATGCTGTGATAATACAGGAGGCACCTTTACAAACATATAGTGCCGCACTTGTCTTCTGCCCCCGAGAAAGCTTAAGCAAAAGAATGTACTGGAATCAGCGGTTTAACTTTATAGTGCAGGCATATGTCATGCAGGAGACCTGGGCCCCATGGAAGCAGGTCCTCGAGGGCCATGAGGACTCTGTCAG